>NW_013953669.1:67049-69366 GCF_001266775.1 Austrofundulus limnaeus
GGTCTGGGCCTCCCTTCTGAAGCTGCTGCCCCCGCGACCCGACCCTGGATAGGTGGAAGAAAATGGATGGATGGATTAGATAAATTTCAGTAAGTGTGTTTAATAATTTTTCCCTGTGCCATTCCACATTATTACAAATAACTTCATTTCTGGACATTTATGGTTTGATTTCTTTGTATGTATGGATCACTTGGGTTGTTACCGACATCTGGTGAAAATTTCATGACATTAGCACCTCTAGTAATATATTTACTGAGAAAAATGGTGACGTGTTCAATACTTATTTTACCCGCTGTATACAGTATATGGCATTAGTTCCAAACTATTGGCTCAGGCGTTACTGCCATATATTAGCTCAGCGCTAACATGAAAGCTAACAGGCTAAGCTGAGGTTCTCCTTCCAGGAAGCAGCTCTGCTGTCCTCCATCATCATTTCCAGTTACAGGCTGACTCATTTCCACATTCTTCTCTCTGACAAGGAGCTCTGGTTTAATTTAAAAGAGCCAATTGTCAGATATTGTTCAAAATTAACCTTCAGGGTAGATATAGCTCGTAGCCTCGCATGGATAACCCACTGAATATCATTATTTACCCAGAATGCTTTGCAGTGTTAATAAAATGTCTCCGTCTGTGTGACAATGTATTTTTTAAAGTTTATAAAAACTTAACAGCCTACAGTATTTTTCGGGTCTTTATTTTACAGTTAAATAAATGTTTAAGTAATGGTGGATCACTTTAACTGGACTGACAGGAGACAATAAACGGACACCAACATAGATGATGTGATTCTCTGACAGACAGAAGAGGCTCAGGAACAACAGGACAGATTTAATCCAGTGTTCAGATGAGACTAGTCCTGCTGGCAGACGTGTCTCTCCTGACCTGACTCATCTGTCCACCTGAGACACTGAACACTCGGACAGATGGACCCCCCAGCCTCCTCACTCTGCTCATCCTCCTCCTCCTCCTCTGTTCTCTTCTTCTCTTGAGGTGCACACCCACACCGTAGCCCACCACAGCCAGGGTCATGCCTGCGCCGGCAGCCAGCAGTACCATCCCAGACACCAGCATCTCTCTGCTGTCGTGACCCCGGCTCCGGTTGCTGACGGTGGCCACGCACAGCAGCACCGCTCCGCACAGCGTCACCGCCACCCCCACTGCTAAAATCAGTGCCGGGTCAGCCTTCCCGCCGCTCCTCAGCTGCTCGATGCGGCGTTGGCTGCGCACGCAGTTCATGTCCTGGATGGCGGAGCTGAGGAGCTGCTTGAGCAAAACCGCCAGGGCCAAGAGGCAGAGGGTTGTGCCCACCCCGAGGCGCCACTCCACAGACAGGCCGGTGGTGGACAGTAGGCCTACGCCACCAAGACCCAGGCCCAGGATGAGGGTCACTGAGGCACAGTAACAGAACAAGGAGTGCCGTGGCTCCCTGAACCACCAGAACTCTGCTCGGTCTTCCAGGAGACGTAGCTGTGTAAGGGTGGGGTCCAGGTACAGGCCGGGGGACCGGCGGATGTTGTAGTAGAAGGTCTGCATCTCAGGCATGGCTGGGGTGAAGGCAGGGCGATACCTTCAACCTAAAGACAAGTAACAGAATTTAAATGTCCTCTTTAGAGCTTTCATACTATCAAACACGGTTCAGGTAAAAAATAATTATGGATGCACGATGTATTGGCATTAACATTGGCATCGGTCTGTTAATTAAAACTGGACTGATATTAATGTCTGTTATTGATTTCCTTCTTGTTGCTGTTTGTGTTTCTGTTTTGGAAGGTAACACATTCTCACTCCCAACTCGTCACATATTGACGGTCAGGTACAGTCTGCATCCATTTTTGATGAGTCGGGTAACCCTCTGGTGTCAGTTATTGACGCCCGCGGCTTTTCCGGGATGCGCCACTTAGGGATCTTTGGGTTGGGGGTTTGTGGTTAATATTAGGGATCAGGATTAATAGGTACTGAGGTCAGGGTTAGGATGTTTATAGCTAATAGCAGTTAAATTTAGGGTCTACAGCGGTTAGTAGTTGTGCATTCTCTACACCAGGGGTTTTTAACCTTTTTGACCTCGGGGCCCAGTTTATTGAACATAAAGTGGCACGAGACCCAGTCAGACATTACCAATGTACGGATCAAAATGATAATTATTATAAAGATTGGTTTAATTTTTATTGTATTTATAACTAAATTAAATACACTAAAGTAAACAAATAACCACAAGACGTGATTATGACAATTTTTTATATTGTAACCTGCCCATAACAATTATTTGAACAAATACAAAGGTCAGTCAGCAGACCACTCAGGCTTATCATAAATATAC
>NW_013953669.1:70366-71596 GCF_001266775.1 Austrofundulus limnaeus
TATAGTAATATACAGTATAGTAAAATAATATAGGTAAATATCAGCTATTGGCCATAACATCAATAATAATATTGGATATCGTCTGAAATTTTCATATCGGTGCATCCCTAATAAGAGTTCTTGTTTTACCTCAATCATATTCACAAAAACTATTTTGACTTACTCAGAGCTGCAGAAGAATGGTGCTAGTCCCATCAAGGAACTTTTGGGTCAAAACATGTGAGTGCTTTAAAGATCCATCAGTTATACTTCTGTTTCATTCTTTAGAAAAGAACCCAGTCTGCCTGAAGAAGGAGCTTCTAGTCCAGGCGTCCTGTAGGATTCATCCACAGCACCTGGTTTAAGAGATGAAACAGAAGAAACATCCTCCTAGAGAGAAATAACAGCCATTGTTAACCCCTTCAGATGAGTTTCTCCAAGCTCCCACTGCTCTGACACGTCAGTATTTTCGGTCCTCCCCCCGGTGTCAGGCAGGACCCCCTCACTCCGTCCTCTCAGCGCTGAGCATCTCCATCTTCTGTGGTGGAGTGGAGAAACGGCAGGTCACAGCAGACGTGTTGGATGTGCTCAGAGACATTGTCCACTTTGCCCCCGATGAAAACAAAAGGCTGAACCATGAAGACAAAGACTGTGTTGCTGAAGGCGAGAGGCAGAGTGTGTGTGAGATGGGGTGGGGGGTGGAAAGGGACTCCGTTGATGCTGTGGGGGGCCGAGGGTGATGTCAGTGTGTCCTGATAATGGTGTGTCTGTGATCCTAAGAACAGCATCGTCCACACACTGAGCTGTTTTCTGCTCTGTGATGCTAACGCAGCACTTAAACCACGTCTCAGGATTATTTTTGGGCTTTCTTTTAAAAACACGTTTCATTTACTCTGAGAAAATGATTTGGCTCTAAATTATCTCGCATATCTCACCTAAGACATTAACTAAGGTTCGGGAGCAGGACCACGCCTCTCACCTGCAGCAATCAGTCATCATCTATTTAAACTCGCCTCACCTGGTGTCTGCCCTTAGCTCGCTGTCTCGACACCCACCCTCCCCTTTCACCCCACTTAAGCCCCTCTGTCAGGCCTCATTGCGTCACCTTCTTCGCTCCCTTCATCCCTTCCTCATCCCTTCGTCCCTTCACCCTTCCCTCATCCCCCCCTCATCCCTTCATCCCCCCCTTCATCCCTTCATCCGTCCCTTCATCCCTTCATTCTTCCCTCATCCCTTCATTCTTCCCTCATC
>NW_013953669.1:72932-73434 GCF_001266775.1 Austrofundulus limnaeus
GATGGACTTTGTGGGGTTTTTTCAAGAATTACTTTTAAAATGTATTATTTTTCCCCTCAAGACTCACATTTGTCTTGATCAAATGTGTCAGCTCACATTGTATTTTTAAATTTCACCATCTACAAAATGTTATTTGATTTAATTTCATTTTGCTACTCATTTTAACGGAACAGTTAAATATTATGAACAGATGATGTTTTTAAGCTGGAAAATTAAAAAAAGAAAACCCCACACAACAAAACAGTAAATTTAATGTCAAAACTCCAACTTGTCTGGTGGAAACAGCTCTCAAACCCATACACCCTGTTGTGCGGACAACCACCGAACTTACTCTCTCCGCCCGAGCTCGTTTCCTCTCCTCTGAGTTGACGTATTACCGAGGTGAAAAATATAACATACAAGTACTTAAAGGTTCAAACCCTCCTTTATTAAATGTAATTATAAAAGGTTAAGCAAAATACAAAATACAAGATTATTCAAAAGTTTTAAATGCGCATTTAAA
>NW_013953669.1:74434-74977 GCF_001266775.1 Austrofundulus limnaeus
CCTTCATCCCCCCTCGTCACTTTATCCCCCCATCCCTTCATCCCCCCTCGTCACTTTATCCCCCCATCCCTTCATCCCCCCTCGTACCTTCATCCCTCCCTCGTCCTTTTATCCCCACTCATCCCTTCATCCCGCCCTCGTCCCTTCATCCCTCGCTCGTCCCTTCATCCCCTCCTCGTCCCTTCATCCCTCCCTCGTCCCTTCATCCCCACTCATCCCCCCTCGTCCCTTCATCCCCCCTCGTCACTTTATCCCCCCTCGTCCCTTCACCCCTCTCTCGTCCCTTCATCCCCTCCTCGTCCCTTCATCCCTCCCTAGTCCCTTCATCCCTTCCTCGTCCCTTCATCCCCCACTCGTCCCTTTATCCCCCCTCGTCCGTTCATCTCTCCCTCGTCCCTTCATCCCTCCCTCGTCCCTTCATCCCCACTCATCCCCCCTCGTCCCTTCATCCCCCCTCGTCACTTTATCCCCCCTCGTCCCTTCACCCCTCCCTCGTCCCTTCATCCCCCCCTCGTCCCTTCATCCCTCCCTCGTCCCTTCATC
>NW_013953670.1:0-598 GCF_001266775.1 Austrofundulus limnaeus
CTTCATGTCTCTGTCTTCATGTATTCATGTCTTCATATCTCTGTCTTCATGTCTTCATATCTCTGTCTTCATGTCTTCATATCTCTGTCTTCATGTCTTCATATCTCTGTCTTCATGTCTCTGTCTTCATGTCTTCATATCTCTGTCTTCATGTCTCTGTCTTCATATCTATGTCTTCATGTCTTTATGTCTTCATGTCTCTGTCTTCATGTCTTCATGTCTATGTCTTCATGTCTTCATGTCTCAGTCTTCATGTCTTCATATCTCTGTCTTCATGTCTCTGTCTTCATGTCTTCATATCTCTGTCTTCATGTCTTCATATCTCTG
The DNA here is from genome assembly GCF_001266775.1 of Austrofundulus limnaeus. Lineage (NCBI taxonomy): Eukaryota > Metazoa > Chordata > Actinopteri > Cyprinodontiformes > Rivulidae > Austrofundulus > Austrofundulus limnaeus. The sequence continues at coordinate 328 of NW_013953670.1, forward strand.
TCTTCATGTCTTCATGTCTCTGTCTTCATGTCTATGTCTTCATGTCTTCATGTCTTCATATCTCAGTCTTCATGTCTTCATATCTCTGTCTTCATGTCTCTGTCTTCATGTCTTCATGTCTTCATATCTCTGTCTTCATGTCTTCATATCTCTGTCTTCATGTCTTCATATCTCTGTCTTCATGTCTCTGTCTTCATGTCTTCATGTCTCTGTCTTCATGTCTTCATATCTCTGTCTTCATGTCTTCATATCTCTGTCTTCATGTCTTCAT
>NW_013953670.1:1282-1570 GCF_001266775.1 Austrofundulus limnaeus
TCTGTCTTCATGTCTATGTCTTTATGTCTTCATGTCTCTGTCTTCATGTCTATGTCTTCATGTCTTCATATCTCAGTCTTCATGTCTTCATATCTCTGTCTTCATGTCTCTGTCTTCATGTATTCATATCTCTGTCTTCATGTCTTCATGTCTTCATATCTCTGTCTTCATGTCTTCATATCTCTGTCTTCATGTCTCTGTCTTCATGTCTTCATATCTCTGTCTTCATGTCTTCATATCTCTGTCTTCATGTCTTCATATCTCTGTCTTCATGTCTCTGTCTTCATG
>NW_013953670.1:2325-3256 GCF_001266775.1 Austrofundulus limnaeus
GACCTCCCCCTCCCCCCATGGACCTGAGTGGACCAGCCAGCGGTGGTGGCGGTGACGCCGACAACCGTAATGCCCTGTTCGCCTCCATCAACAAGGGTGCTGACATCACTAAAGGTGAGGGAGGGGGCGGAGCTTATTTACAGGTAAACTGTTCTTGATTTCTTCTGCTGACCAGAACTTCATTCTTCTTCAGGTCTGAAACACATCAGTGATGACCAGAAGACCCACAAGAACCCAGGTCTAAGGAGTCAGGGGGCTCCCGTTCGTAGTGGACCCAAACCGTTCGCCTCCCGCCCCGCTGCCTCCGCCCCCCAGACCCGCACGCTGCCGCCGGTTCTGGAGCTGGATGGAAAGAAGTGGAGAGTGGTGAGTTGTTGGTTCTGCCCGGGTCCACCTCCCGGTCTCCCTGAGAGTTCTGTGACGTCGTGGTTCTGGTTGTGTCTGGGCTGCAGGAGAACCAGGAGGGGGCCCAGGGTCTGGTGATCAGTGACACGGAGCTCAAACAGGTGGTCTACGCCTTCAAGTGTAACCAGAGCACCCTGCAGGTCAAAGGCAAGATCAACTCCATCACCATCGGTAAGAACCACCAGACCGGGCTGAGGTCCACCAGAACCACCGACTGCAGGCAGTGAAGTCCAGGATCTGGTTCTGCACCTGACTGAACTCAGATTATTGTCTCTGACAGATAGCTGTAAGAAGATGGGTCTGGTGTTTGATGACGTCGTCGGCATCGTGGACATCATCAACTGTCGGGACGTCAAGGTTCAGGTGTGTCCACCAGCATGACGGGGACGTCACGAGGGTGACAGGATGAGGTCACGAGGGTGACGGGATGAGGTCACGAGGGTGACGGGATGAGGTCACGAGGGTGACGGGATGAGGTCACGAGGGTGACGGGACGAGGACGACACGAGGGTGACGGGACGAGGAC
>NW_013953670.1:3680-4880 GCF_001266775.1 Austrofundulus limnaeus
GTTCTGATGTTCTTATGTTCTCATGTTCTGATGTTCTGGTGTTCTGGTGTTCTGAGGTTCTGATGTTCTCATGTTCTCATGTTCTCATGTTCTGATGTTCTGATGTTCTGAGGTTCTGATGTTCTGATGTTCTGAGGTTCTGATGTTCTGAGGTTCTGATGTTCTTATGTTCTCATGTTCTGATGTTCTGGTGTTCTGGTGTTCTGAGGTTCTGATGTTCTCATGTTCTCATGTTCTGATGTTCTGATGTTCTGAGGTTCTGATGTTCTGATGTTCTGAGGTTCTGAGGTTCTGATGTTCTGAGGTTCTGATGTTCTGAGGTTCTGATGTTCTTATGTTCTCATGTTCTGATGTTCTGAGGTTCTGATGTTCTGAGGTTCTTATGTTCTGATGTTCTGATGTTCTTATGTTCTGATGTTCTGATGTTCTTATGTTCTGATGTTCTGATGTTCTGAGGTTCTGATGTTCTGATGTTCTGATGTTCTCATGTTCTGATGTTCTGATGTTCTGATGTTCTGAGGTTCTTATGTTCTGAGGTTCTGATGTTCTCATGTTCTGATGTTCTGATGTTCTTATGTTCTGATGTTCTGATGTTCTGAGGTTCTGATGTTCTGATGTTCTGATGTTCTTATGTTCTGAGGTTCTGAGGTTCTGAGGTTCTGATGTTCTCATGTTCTTATGTTCTGATGTTCTGAGGTTCTGATGTTCTTATGTTCTGAGGTTCTGATGTTCTGAGGTTCTGATGTTCTCATGTTCTGATGTTCTTATGTTCTGATATTCTTATGTTCTTATGTTCTGAGGTTCTGAGGTTCTGATGTTCTGATGTTCTTATGTTCTGATGTTCTGATGTTCTCATGTTCTGATGTTCTGATGTTCTTATGTTCTGATGTTCTGATGTTCTCATGTTCTGATGTTCTTATGTTCTGATGTTCTCATGTTCTGATGTTCTTGTGTTCTGATGTTCTTATGTTCTGAGGTTCTGGTGTTCTTATGTTCTGAGGTTCTGATGTTCTTATGTTCTCATGTTCTGATGTTCTGATGTTCTGATGTTCTTATGTTCTGATGTTCTTATGTTCTGATGTTCTGATGAACTCTGAGCAGAATGGACCGAAGCTCGAACATCAGTGAGTGATAAAAAAAAGTTATTTCATTTATATGATCTGAGTGAAAGATGGAGTTTACTTTTCCTTAACCCTATAT
>NW_013953670.1:5526-7236 GCF_001266775.1 Austrofundulus limnaeus
CACACCTGTCTGTGTGTCACAGGTAAACACACCTGTCTGTGTGTCTGTGTGTCACAGGTAAACACACCTGTCTGTGTGTCACAGGTAAACTCACCTGTCTGTGTGTCTGTGTGTCACAGGTAAACACACCTGTCTGTGTGTCTGTGTGTCACAGGTAAACACACCTGTCTGTGTGTCTGTGTGTCACAGGTAAACACACCTGTCTGTGTGTCACAGGTAAACACACCTGTCTGTGTGTCTGTGTCACAGGTAAACACACCTGTCTGTCTGCAGGTCATTATGAGGTGAGCAGCAGTTTGCTCCACAGTGGACCCACAGGGTTCTCCTCACCCTTCAGATCCAGGACTCAGAGACTTCCTGGGGCTGAGAACCAGGTTCCGGGTCCCGGGACCTACAGTCCACATCAGTCGGCGCCCCTGGTGAAGAGGACCCCCCTGCTGTGAGTCCAGACCAGTTTGTGGTTCTGGTGGGTGGGTCTGTTGGTCTGAGCTCTTCCTGTTTCTGTTAGGAGGCGGAGCTGTTGTCTGGTGATAGCTCAGCCTGCTCAGGTGGTCCAGAAAGACCCTCCTGTACCGGGTCCTGGGACCTACAACGTAGGAGGTTCTGACCCGTCGTCCAAACATCTTAGGTCCACGGCTGTGTTTGCTTCTGGGACTGAAAGAATACCCCAGAACCTCCAGGACGAGACAACACCTGGACCAGGTGAGTTCATGGAACCTGGTTGTCCAGTACTGATGACATCATCAGGACGAGACAGAACAGGTGTTGGTGGTCTGGAATAATCCCTGATAATCCAACAGTTTGATATGTTAAATCTGTCTCTGCAGGATCCTACAATCCAGTCCTCCTGTCAAAGCAGAGCTTCCTCTACGGACCCACAGACTGGATCCCCATCTGATCCACCATGGACCACCATGGACCATCTGATCCACCATAAACCATCTGATCCACCATAAACCACCTGATCCACCATAAACCACCTGATCCACCATAAACCATCTGATCCACCATAAACCATCTGATCCACCATGGACCATCTGATCCACCATGAACCATCTGATCCACCATGGACCATCTGATCCACCATAAACCACCTGATCCACCATAAACCATCTGATCCACCATAAACCATCTGATCCACCATGGACCACCTGAACTGGACCCATCCTGTCTACTTTTATAAAACAGATTCTGGGTCTTCATGTTGGCAGAGACCAGAAGAAGAACGTCCTGCTCTGAGGAGATCTGAGCCAGCAGAGTCCAGAACCAGCTGAGAGGTCAGCTGCTGCAGGACAAGACCATGAGTCAAGGGAGGGCAGTGGGACTCAGGAGGACAGGACTGTGGGACTCAGGAGGACAGGACTGTGGGACTCAGGAGGACAGGACAATAGGACTCAGGAGGACAGGACTGTGGGACTCAGAAGGACAGGACTATGTCCCCCAGACACGGATCATTTCTGTAAAGGTTCAGGTCTTGGTCTTTACTGTCATCTAGTGGTCAAATTAAACACTACAACCAGCAGAGACAGAGTCCAGTCTTCTGTCCACACAGGTCTGGTTGGGTCCAGGAGACAGAGTCCAGTCTTCTGTCCACACAGGTCTGGTTGGGTCCAGGAGACAGAGTCCAGTCTTCTGTCCACACAGGTCTGGTTGGGTCCAGGAGACAGAGTCCAGTCTTCTGTCCACACAGGTCTGGTTGGGTCCAGGAGA
>NW_013953670.1:8164-9431 GCF_001266775.1 Austrofundulus limnaeus
ACACACACACACACTCACACACACACACACACACACACACACACACTCACACACACACACACACACACGGATGTGGGAGCATCCAGCTCTTCATCACTGCAGAGGAAGACTCTGATCAGCAGAACCAGACAGACCTGGATCAGAGACCTGGGTCTGGATCTGGTTCTGGTTCTTTAGATGACCCAGAAACCCCAGAGTGACAGGAAACAGGACTTTAGTTCAGATCAGATGATCCCTGCAGAACTGAGACCTGGACCTCCAGCTGAAGGATGACGGCTGTTTCAGGTTCTGGTTCTGGTTCTGGTTCTCAGATGATCCCTGACTTCAGGTTCTGTTGGAGGAGTTGTTTGGACTTCTTCTGTCTCGTGTCCTCCACTGGTCCAGGTTTTTCAGATCCAAGAACTTCAGATGAAAAGAACTTTCAGGAAAGTCCTGATTATTGAGAGGAAAGAGAAGAAGATCAGAACCAGATCTAGACCTCTGGATCAGGACTTCTAGATCAGGACCTTTAGATCAGGACCTCTGGATCAGGACCTTTAGATCAGGACCTCTGGATCAGGACCTTTAGATCAGGACCTTTAGATCAGGACCTCTGGATCAGGACCTTTAGATCAGGACCTCTAGATCAGGACCTCTGGATCAGGACTTCTAGATCAGGACTTCTGGATCAGGACCTGTGGATCAGGACTTCTGGATCAGGACCTGTGGATCAGGACTTCTGGATCAGGACCTGTGGATCAGGACCTGTGGATCAGGACTTCTGGATCAGGACCTGTGGATCAGGACTTCTGGATCAGGACTTCTGGATCAGGACCTGTGGATCAGGACTTCTGGATCAGGACTTCTGGATCAGGACCTTTAGATCAGGAGTTCTGGACAGTTTCCAGGCAGATCTTTAAATCTTTGAAGTCCATCTTGTCTGCTTTCTTTCTTCTTCTGTTTTTTTACATCAGTTTTAAACTCTGACCTCCACGTTTGTTGTTGTTGTTGTTGTTGTCGTGGTTGTTGTTGTTGTTGTTGTTGTTGTTGTTGTTGTTGTTGTTGTTGTTGTTTTGTGGATCTGAACCGGGTTTATGTTCTGGATAATCTCCACTCATCTTTAGTCAGAACCAGAGTCATGTGATCCATGTGTTACAAGGTCCTCTGTCCTGCAGCAGAGACAGATGTCCAACATGAGACATCATCAGGACTGATGGACAACATGGACTGTCTTTGGAACCAGCTGATGGTCCCTGAAAAACCAGGTCCAGACCAGATCCATCAGAGT
>NW_013953670.1:10241-10814 GCF_001266775.1 Austrofundulus limnaeus
ACACACACACACACACACACACACACACACACACACACACACACACACACACACACACACACAGAGGTCATTGCTCCACATTCCTCTCACAGGATCTAATATTAGCCTGCAGACGTGTTTCATGCATCAGCAGCTGCTGTAGCAGTGATGTATTCTGTTTTCTGCTGAGTCATGTTCTGTTTACTGCTGAGTCATGTTCTTTTTACTTCTGAGTCATGTTCTGTTCAGCCCTGAGTCATGTTCTGTTCAGTCCTGAGTCATGTTCTGTTCAGTCCTGAGTCATGTTCTGTTCAGTCCTGAGTCATGTTCTGTTTACTTCTGAGTCATGTTCTGTTCAGTCCTGAGTCATGTTCTGTTCAGTCCTGAGTCATGTTCTGTTTACTGCTGAGTCATGTTCTTTTTACTTCTGAGTCATGTTCTGTTTACTTCTGAGTCATGTTCTGTTCAGTCCTGAGTCATGTTCTGTTCAGTCCTGAGTCATGTTCTTTTTACTTCTGAGTCATGTTCTGTTTACTTCTGAGTCATGTTCTGTTTACTTCTGAGTCATGTTCTGTTCAGTCCTGAGTCATGTTC
>NW_013953670.1:11380-12009 GCF_001266775.1 Austrofundulus limnaeus
GTCATGTTCTGTTCACACCTGAGTCATGTTCTGTTCACTCCTGAGTCATGTTCTGTTCACTCCTGAGTCATGTTCTGTTCAGTCTTGAGTCATGTTCTGTTCTGTCCTGTCCTGAGTCATGTTCTGTTTACTTCTGAGTCATGTTCTGNCTACAGATTCCAGTAGGTCCTACAGAGTCCAGTATGTTCTACAGGGTCCAGTAGGTCCTACAGGCTCCAGTAGGTTCTACAGGGTCCAGTAGGTCCTACAGAGTCCAGTAGGTCCTACAGATTCCAGTAGGTCCTACAGAGTCCAGTATGTTCTACAGGCTCCAGTAGGTCCTACAGGCTCCAGTAGGTTCTACAGGGTCCAGTAGGTTCTACAGGGTCCAGTAGGTTCTACAGAGTCCAGTAGGTCCTACAGAGTCCAGTAGGTCCTACAGATTCCAGTAGGTCCTACAGAGTCCAGTATGTTCTACAGGGTCCAGTAGGTCCTACAGAGTCCAGTATTTCTACAGGGTCCAGTAGGTCCTACAGGCTCCAGTAGGTCCTACAGGCTCCAGTAGGTCCTACAGGGTCCAGTAGGTTCTACAGGGTCCAGTAGGTTCTACAGAGTCCAGTAGGTCCTACAGAGTCCAGTAGGTCCTACAG
>NW_013953670.1:12956-15426 GCF_001266775.1 Austrofundulus limnaeus
GTCCAGTAGGCCATAAAGGGTCCAGTAGGTTCTACAGGGTCCAGTAGGTCCTACAGAGTCCAGTAGGCCATAAAGGGTCCAGTAGGTCCTACAGAGTCCAGTAGGTCCTACAGAGTCCAGTAGGCCCTACAGAGTCCAGTAGGTCCTACAGAGTCCAGTATGTTCTGCAGGGTCCAGTAGGTCCTACAGAGTCCAGTAGGTCATAAAGGGTCCAGTAGGTCCTATAGAGTCCAGTAGGCCATAAAGGGTCCAGTAGGTCCTACAGAGTCCAGTAGGTCCTACAGAGTCCAGTATGTTCTGCAGGGTCCAGTAGGTCCTACAGAGTCCAGTAGGTCATAAAGGGTCCAGTAGGTCATACAGAGTCCAATAGGTCATAAAGGGTCCAGTAGGTCATAAAGGGTCCAGTAGGTCATACAGAGTCCAGTAGGTCATAAAGGGTCCAGTAGGTGCTACAGGGTCCAGTAGGTCATAAAGGGTCCAGTAGGTCCTACAGAGTCCAGTAGGCCATAAAGGGTCCAGTAGGTCATACAGAGTCCAATAGGTCATAAAGGGTCCAGTAGGTCATAAAGGGTCCAGTAGGTCATACAGAGTCCAGTAGGTCATACAGAGTCCAGTAGGTCATAAAGGGTCCAGTAGGTCCTACAGAGTCCAGTAGGTCATAAAGGGTCCAGTAGGTCCTACAGGGTCCAGTAGGTGCTACAGAGTCCAGTAGGTCATAAAGGGTCCAGTAGGTCCTACAGGGTCCAGTAGATCATACAGAGTCCAGTAGGTCATAAAGGGTCCAGTAGGTCCTACAGGGTCCAGTAGGTCATACAGAGTCCAGTAGGTCATACAGAGTCCAGTAGGTCATAAAGGGTCCAGTAGGTCATACAGAGTCCAGTAGGTCATACAGAGTCCAGTAGGTCATACAGAGTCCAGTAGGTCATACAGAGTCCAATAGGTCATAAAGGGTCCAGCAGGTCCTACAGGGTCCAGTAGGTCCTACAGAGTCCAGTAGATCATACAGGGTCCAGTAGGTCATACAGGGTCCATTAGGTCCTACAGGGTCCAGTAGGTCCTATACTTCATGTGGATCCAGGTAAGGGGGTCCAGACCACCTGATTAAGGGGTTCGGTCAGCCTCAGGTCACGTGATTAAACTTGTTGCACATTAAATGTTTCTTCAGGTTCGGTTTAATGAGACCGTCCCCCTGGTTCTGGTTCTGGTTCTGGTGGATCATCCTCCAGCTGCTGGGAATCATCTGATGGATCAAACCATTCAGGGGGTCCCACCCGGGCTTCAACGGACCCAAAAGTCCTGGTGGTTCTGACAGCACCACAGCTACCGTCCGTCTGAGGAGCTGACTCAGGTTCGGTGGTTCTGATCCGGTATCTCAGATTCTTTTTACAGTCGGGTCAGTTTTTAGTCTCGAACACGTCTTAGTCCGCTCCGTGTGTCCGGTCTGCGGTGAGCTGCTGCTAGCTGCGTCAAGCTAACGACCGGAAGAGACAAGAACCGGAAGTGAAGTCAACATCCTTCAAAATAAACTTGAAACGTGTTGCTGTAAAAAACATGTGAAGAATCCAAAATAAATCAGACAAGAATGAAGAAGTCCAGAACCTGAACCTGACTGAAACCCTGTGGTGGGGAACCTCAGAACCAGAGAGTTCTGCTGCTGAAGGAGGTTCTGTTGGCTCAGAACCAGTTTCTGTTCAGGTTCTGTACAATAAAATAAAGACACAAACTTTAATGCAGCTTTTAGCTCAAGTTCTGTTCAGCTTATGTTTACCCAAGTTTATAAACAGAGGGTAAAACAAACCGTTGAGTAATGATCTGGTTTTATTTTGAAGGCTGGTACCGGAAGTAAAACTATTCTCTCTATCTTGACCCAGTTCAGTTTTTCCCCTGGCTGTAGATTTTCCAGTGAAGACCCACACCCCGCTGGACGGAACCGAACCTCTGCTTTTATAAAAACACCTCCGGTTCTGATTTTAATTTTAATTTGAGTTCTCTTTAAAGTTTCGGCGCTGGTTCCGGTCCGGTTCTGGTTTTGTTCACGTCTAATTTTCGGCCACGTCTCCTTCCTCTGCGGTCTTGGGTGTGTTAGGGTGACCCGTACCGGAGTTCTGCTCCAGTACCGCGGCGGTTCTGTCTGAGGAATGAGCCGGACTCGGGTCCAGCAGAAACGGTACCATCATGGATTATAAAGACCTGGGGGTCCGTCTGGAGGAGCAGCTGACCCTAACAGACAAGAGTGAGTACCTGAGCACTGTACACCAACATACTGGTCCTGTTCTGACCCGGTTCTGGTGCCCGCGGTACCTCTTAGAGCCTGAGAGAAGCAGCCAATCAGATTGCAGCTTTCAACCTGAGGATGCAGGTGAAGCTGAGGTGGTTCTGACCCACAGAACTCCGTGTAGGTGTAGGGTCCAGACCAATCAGAACCTGTTGGATCAGAACCGGAATCTCTCTCTCTCTCTCTCTCTCTCTC
>NW_013953670.1:15436-21919 GCF_001266775.1 Austrofundulus limnaeus
CTCAGCTACAGTCTGAATGTTGACTCAGCTACAGTCTGAATACTGACTCAGCTACAGTCTGAATGTTGACTCAGCTACAGTCTGAATGTTGACTCAGCTACAGTCTGAATACTGACTCAGCTACAGTCTGAATGTTGACTCAGCTACAGTCTGAATGTTGACTCAGCTACAGTCTGAATACTGACTCAGCTACAGTCTGAATGTTGACTCAGCTACAGTCTGAATGTTGACTCAGCTACAGTCTGAATACTGACTCAGCTACAGTCTGAATGTTGACTCAGCTACAGTCTGAATGTTGACTCAGCTACAGTCTGAATACTGACTCAGCTACAGTCTGAATGTTGACTCAGCTACAGTCTGAATACTGACTCAGCTACAGTCTGAATACTGACTCAGCTACAGTCTGAACGCTGACTCAGCTACAGTCTGAATGCTGACTCAGCTACGGTCTGAATGCTGACTCAACAGTCTGAATGCTGACTCAGCTACGGTCAAAATGCTGACTCAACAGTCTGAATGCTGACTCAGCTACAGTCTGAATGTTGACTCAGCTACAGTCTGAATGCTGACTCAGCTACAGTCTGAATGCTGACTCAGCTACAGTCTGAATGCTGACTCAGCTACGGTCTGAATGCTGACTCAACAGTCTGAATGCTGAATCAGCTACAGTCTGAACACTGACTCAACAGTCTGAATGACTCGGCTACAGTCTGAATGCTGACTCAGCTACACTCTGAACGCTGACTCAACAATCCGAGTGACTCAGCTACAGTCTGAATGCTGACTCAGCTACAGTCTGAATGCTGACTCAGCTACAGTCTGAATGCTGACTCAGCTACAGTCTGAATGCTGACTCAGATACAGTCTGAATGCTGACTCAGCTACAGTCTGAATGCTGACTCAGCTCCAGTCTGAATGACTCAGCTATACTCTGAATGACTCAGCTACAGGCTGAATGCTGACTCAGCTACAGTCTGAACGTTGACTCAGCTACAGTTTGAATGACTCAGCTAATGTCTGAATGATTCAGCTCCAGTCTGAATGCTGACTCAGCTACAGTCTGAATGCTGACTCAGCTACAGTCTGAATGCTGACTCAGCTACAGTCTGAATGCTGACTCAGCTACACTCTGAACACTGACTCAACAGTCTGAATGACTCAGCTACAGTCTGAATGATTCAGCTACAGTCTGAATGATTCAGCTACAGTCTGAACGCTGACTCAGCTACAGTCTGAATGCTGACTCAGCTACAGTCTGAATGCTGACTCAGCTACACTCTGAATGCTGACTCAACAATCTGAGTGACTCAGCTACAGTCTGAACGCTGACTCAGCAGTCTGAACATTGACTCAGCTACAGTCTGAATGCTGACTCAGCTACAGTCTGAATGCTGACTCAGCTACAGTCTGAATGCTGACTCAGCAGTCTGAACGCTTACTCAGCTACAGTCTGAATGCTGACTCAGCAGTCTGAACGTTGACTCAGCTACAGTCTGAATGCTGACTCAGCTACAGTCTGAATGCTGACTCAACAGTCTGAATGACTCAGCTACAGTCTGAACGCTGACTCAGCAGTCTGAACGTTGACTCAGCTACAGTCTGAATGCTGACTCAGCTACAGTCTGAATGCTGACTCAACAGTCTGAATGCTGACTCAGCTACAGTCTGAATGCTGACTCAACAGTCTGAATGCTGACTCAGCTAAGAGCTAAGTCTGAATGCTGACTCAGCTACAGTCTGAATGCTGACTCAGCTACAGTCTGAACGTTGACTCAGCTACAGTCTGAATGCTGACTCAGCAGTCTGAACGTTGACTCAGCTACAGTCTGAACGCTGACTCAGCTACAGTCTGAATGCTGACTCAGCAGTCTGAACCTGCACCAGGTGAGACCTTCTCTCCTGTCTCTACAGGAACACCTGGATCCTTGGACAGGAAACTGATCAGGACTTTAAACCGCCTCATATCAGGTCCAGATTCTGACCTGTCACATCTCTGTCCTGCAGGTCTGCCCCTGCAGCTGGACTCTCAGTCTATCCAGAACCATGAGAAGAATCCAGAGAAGGACCTTCTGAGTCCAGATGACTCGGCCGTCTCAGACCTGTCTCCTAAAACAGACACGCCCTCCAAGACAGAAGTGTCCTCGAGGACCGAAGGCCGACCCTCCACCCCCGGCTCCAGCTGCAGCCCCCAGCCCAAGAAAGGTACCGAGTGACCCGGGTCTTCAGTTCTGCAGAGTTCTGAAGATGAAAAGCTCAGTTTAGATCTGATTTAAATGATTGATGATTTGAGTGTTTTTAATGTCAGAAGTTGGATCAGAACCAACTGCCTGTAAAAAGAGCTGAGGGAGAGGATCTGTGTTGGACCTGATGTGGGTGGTGTTGCCGTGGTTACTGTGTGCTCGCTCCATGATGCAGAGTGTTGTTATTTTTATCAGCAGCAGGTTGTTTGACTGCTGAGATCAGACCAGATCAGGAAGTTCATTTAAAATGATTCAAATGGAGATATTTTCATCCAAACCCWCCTGTTTACAGCTTTAATCAATGTTTAGTTTCTCACAGACAGAGAAGCTGAGCTCACCTGTGATGCCTTCAGGTGTCACAGATTCTGTCAGAAATCTCAGGTTTATGTGAAAGTTTCCGTGTAAAGGCTGGTTTCTCTCTGCAGGAGACGAGTGTTTTATTAATGATTTATTTTTCTCTTTGTTCTCAGACTCCATGAGTTCTGAGCAGAGACAGAAACTGGCCCGAGAGCGGAGAGAGGAGCGAGCTCGTTACATCGGTGAGTTAAACCCCGCCCCCCCTCAGCTGCTCAGCCTCTCCTCCTCCTCACTCACTCGTGTCTCTTGTTGTGTATTTTTGCACGGCTCTCAGAACAACAAACTCAGCTCCAAGGTAAGGCTTGACTAACAGCTGCAGTGGCAGGTAAGGTGCTTCACTAACACCTGCAGTGGCTGCAGGTCCTCCTCCATCATTCATCCTGTTCCTGCTTCAGTTTCAGCTCACCTTCAGTTTATTCTAGCGTCGTGTTTTACCTGCATGCTCCCTGCATACAGCCACCATTTAACTTCCTGTCTGCAGACAGGAAGCAGGACACCTGAGCGAGAGCGGCCAATCAGAGCTCAGCTCAGAGCATGATCAGCCAACCAGAACTGAAGTCAGACCAGGAGCTTATTGCACTGATCTAGAAAAAGGGATTAAGTCAGGATTTTGGTGTAAACCTGAATTAATTAAGCGAAGGTGCCCCCCTCCCTTCTTTGTACCTGCTATGATGCAGACCCCCCCCCCCAGCTGCTGTCCTCCAGTCATTTCCTGAACTTGCAGTGATCATTTTAAGACAAATCAATCAGCTGTTCATTTAGTTAATTTAGTTAATTTAGTTAATTTTCAGATAACTTGGAAACAGTTTCAGTGAAATAATAAGTTGATACTTTTAAAAATATTTCAGCGTTCAATCGTCTGCTATAATTTAACTTCATGTCTTCATATGATTCATAATAAACCATTTAAAATATTTCATTACACGATTGGGTAGAAGTGAGACTCACCTGTCGAACTGCACACACCTGATCAGGTAATCTGATCCATCTAGAGTTCTGGTGAACAAACTGTGAATGTGCATTAAACTGTTAGCTGGAAGGAAACTCCTCAGTCAACCATGGCCTGATGTTTGAGCAACAGATTCCAGCTGTTTACCAGTTGATGGTTTGTTCAAGCTCAGCTTACAGCTCATATCCTGGATTTATAAATCTGACCTTTGAAAAATGAGCCCCTGGCTACAAGTTAGCAGAAACAAAGCACATTTGTAGAAAAAGGATCAGCAGACATCAGAAGACAGTAAAAATACCCAGTTTCCCTCTGAAGGCTGCAGTTTAACCAACAGGAAGTTGCAGTTAAACCAACAGGAAGCTGCAGTGAAACCAACAGGAAGCTGCAGTGAAACCAACAGGAAGTTGCATTGAAAACAACAGGAAGCTGCAGTGAAACCAACAGGAAGCTGCATTGAAACCAACAGGAAGTTGCATTGAAACTAACAGGAAGCTGCAGTGAAACCAACAGGAAGCTGCAGTGAAACCAACAGGAAGCTGCAGTGAAACCAACAGGAAGTTGCAGTGAAACCAGCAGGAAGTTGCAGTGAAACCAGCAGGAAGTTGCAGTTTAACCAACAGGAAGCTGCAGTGAAACCAGCAGGAAGTTGCAGTGAAACCAACAGGAAGTTGCAGTAAAACCAACAGGAAGTTGCAGTGAAACCAACAGGAAGCTGCAGTGAAACCAACAGGAAGTTGCAGTGAAACCAACAGGAAGCTGCAGTGAAATCAACAGGAAGTTGCTGTTTCAGACTTGAACCAACAGTGTCTGACATCTGTTCCCTCCCTCTGATTGGCTGCTGCTGTTTTACAGTTTTAGGTTCTGAGTTTTTTTCCTCTGACTTATGGAATGAGACGTAGAGCAGCTGGAAATAATTTAAAATCACGTTCTTACATTCAGATGTTCCTGTATCTTCTGGCTTTAGGTTGACGGATGATTGCTGGTAAATAAATGTAAATAATGTTGTTAAAGAGGTGAAACAGAAAGGTTCTGAGACTGGTTTTCTAACACGCTGCAGCGGCAAAGAAGGCCCAGTGGCTGGAGAAGGAGGAGAAGGCCCGTCGGCTGAGGGAGAACCAGCTGGAGGAGCGCAGGAGGAAGCTGGAGGAGCAGAGGCTGAAGGCGGAGAAGCGTCGAGCCCTGCTGGAGGAGAAGCAGAGACAGAAACTAGAGAAGAACAAGGTGAGTTTGTTTTTTATCCAGAAGGAATCTGGAAACCAAAATTTGAAACTCTGACACTTTTGACCCTTCCTTCCTGCAGGAGCGATACGAAGCCGCAATCAAGAGGTCCACCAAGAAGACATGGACCGAGATCCGCCAGCAGAGGTGGTCCTGGGCCGGCGGACTGAACCAGACCTCCCGCAGAGAAAGTGAGTTTTAGATGAGCTCAGAGACAGGATGTCCACCCAGAGACTTCCTGTCTGTAACCTGAGTCTTTGTGTTGCACAGCCTGACTCACTSCCTCAGCTGATGCAATGCCAGGAAATAGTCTGTGACGAGGGCGGGGCTAATGACCCTCACAGTTAGTCAGAGTCACAGCCAGGGTCCATCAGACCAGTGGGGCATTGTGATGTGTGTGTGTGATGTGTGTTTGTGAGGCGTGTGTGTGATGTGTGTGTGTGAGGCGTGTGTGTGAGGTGTGTGTGTGAGGCGTGTGTGTTCATGTCAGCTGAAGGTTTTCTTCTGAATGTCTTTCTAATAACTCACCCTTCCAGCCTCTCCTCACAGTCCTCCCCCCGTCCCCCCTCCTCCCCAAWGTCTGAGTGAGAAGCTGAGCTCAGGGAGCGGTGCGTGCCTGTTGACTGACAGCTGTGTGGGGGGGGTCCAGCCGGCCCCCCGGCCCCCATGTGAACAGTTGTGTGTTGCGTTCTCTCCGGTGCAGGCAGATGCTCGGCCTCCACGGTCAACTTGCCGAGACAGGTGGACCCTGTCCTTAACAACAGGCTGTCCAAGTCCTCTGCCACGCTGTGGAACTCCCCCAACAGAAGTAAGGACGAGCCGGCGTCAGTGTCCACCAGGCCTCCTCCCCCTCCTCCTCCTCATCCCTTCTCCTCCTCCCTCCTCCTCCCACTTTAGTCTGGTTTTCTTTGGTTGTCTGTGGTGGCCTGCCTGCCTGCCTGTGCTTGGTGACTGGTCATTTACCGCCTCCCCCCCTCACGTCACACTCTGGCTCTCGTGTGCATCGTGGGTTTTGGTTTGACTTGGTGCTTTCACTTTGATTTGAGTCTTTTTGCATTTTTGATCTGTCTTCTTCCRCCTTAAATCACAGTCATATTCTGTATTATATATTTTTCAACATGTTTCACAACACTCACTTTTTATTGGCTGCCCCGCTCCTGTTTTACTGTTGGTGGCTTGTGGTGGAAATTTATATAAATGTTGGAAAATAATCAGGCATTTTACTGTTTTTTAAGAAGCCAAGTTTTACATTTTTCATCTCTGTTGGTTATTTATGTGAAAAAAATGACGTAAACATTGTGTATTGTGTTGTTAGCCTACATGCTAATTTATTTTGTTTACAATGCAAACATGTTTTTATGACTAAATGTTAAAAAACTGTGTGAATCAAACAAAAATTTGTTTGTTTATGAGCTCATTAGTTCTTTGTAAAGCTGTATAGCATATTTAGCACTTAGCATGCTAATGACCTAGCAGTGACTGGTCTCTTTGTGGGATTGTTTAGCTAAGTGAGTTGGTAAAGCTAAAGGCTGACATTAGCATGCTAATGACCTAGCAATGGCTGGTTTCTGTGAGATTGTTTAGCTAAGGGAGTTTGTCAAGCTAAAGGCTAACATTAGCATGCTAATGCTCTAGCAATGACTGGTCTCTTTGTGAGGTGGTTTAGCTAAGTGAGTTGGTAAAGCTAAAGGCTAACATTAGCATGCTAATGCTCTAGCA
>NW_013953670.1:23453-31282 GCF_001266775.1 Austrofundulus limnaeus
GTTGTCATTTGTAATCATCAAAATTAAACGAAATAAACATTTGAAATATATGAGTTTGTATGTAATGTATGAATATAATATACAAGTTTCACTTTTTAAATGGAATTACTGAACTAAATCTACTTTTTCATGATATTCTAATTTTATGACCAGCACCTGTATATGAATTGTTAAAATAACACAAAAAAGCGGAACGGTATACTTGCCAAAAAACTTACAGAAGAAAAAAAAAAACGATGTTAATAATGAGAAAGTTTGTGAAGCGTTCACACAATTAATGCTCCAAAAATGAATCAGCTGCACATCTACTGAAAGTTTCAATAACATTTGTTCAGTGATGCACCCCCCCCCACATAAACTGTAGACAAAAACAGACAGAGGTAAAGACATTGCAAATTCTTCGCCTTTGGCAGTAGCCAATAATTCTGCATAATACTGTAGCAAATAATAAGGAAACGTAGGCTTCGTGCCAAGCAGACGAGCAGGAACCCTTTTTTCAGAAGCCGCAGAAAGAAAAGGACTCATTATGATGATGACTTCTTCATGTCATATTCATGTCTCATCAACTCATTTCTTCTTCCAGACTTGTAAAAATCCATTGACTTTTGGAGCTCCTCTGAAGGCACTAATGAGAGCGAAAAACTGAAGAGTCCCCCCCCCCCAAGCTGCTTTACAACAGGAACTTCTTGAACAGTAGTTTTTGTTTTTCATTTTGCCAAAGCGGGACATTGTTTCTATAGATTTAATTTGTCCCATAGTTTAAACTAATCTAACATAGTGAATGTGTTTTCTGATGGCTTCTGTTATTTGCAAAAATGAATCCAATTTGTGTCTTTTCAGMAATGAATGCATCCAACAGTCTAAAACATGTGGATCTTCAACAATCGGCCAGCTGCCTAAACAAAAGCTACATAACTTCAGGTAAGTTGTTCTTATTCTGTAGATATTTTTGACATTAAAATATGTCCAGCTCTGAAATTACCCACTTTAGAGAAATTTAAAAAAAAATCCATGCAGCACAGAAAGCAAAGTAGCTGCTGTTTAAACCCAACAATGTGCTTGAGTTTTATTTACAGGGACTCGGTCTCAGTCTTTCACTGCTGCTGTTGCACACCTCTTTTTGCCTCCGTTTGGTCTCACTACTGTCCAGGAGCACAAACAGAAGAAGTAGCCACGGCATAAAGTGGTTTTGACTGCTGATGAACACGGGGAGGCAAAAGTAAAACAGGAAAAGACAGATTCCCTTCACAGTTGGATATTTTTGGACCATCTGTGAAGACGCACTCCCACAAACTGAATTCGGCAGCAGATTGTAGTCGGACAAGAGTGTCTGTCAAAGTGATTGTATGTGATGGAAAGTGACTCCAACAAAAACCTTATTTTTACTGTCTTTTTCTGTTGTAGTTAGATTTGTAATTTGTCCCAATCATTAGTTTTTCTCCCAGATATCAACCAGTCATTTAAATAAAAGGACCAACTAATAGAGTCTTAATTTAATATTTGTATTTGTCTGGTGTCCAGCTTCTCGCTACAGACTTTTGATCTTCTGGTCGACTTCATTTCACTCCTGGCCAGCAGATTATTGCTGTTACTTTCTGAATTGCTTGTTTGTGTTGTAAAATGTTTCCATACCACAAATACGTTGGCACTATAGGTACAGAAGAGCTTTGCATTCACCAAAGAAACACAAAAAAAGACCCCTGATCTTATAATTTTGAGATCTTGATGTCAAAATCAGGAGAAAAGAAGTGAAATGGAATACTTCTTGAGGATTTAGGATTTTGAGCTGGTACTTCTTCCTGATTCTTTCAGTCATATATGGTAAGTGTTACAAGAAAAATATGTTTTGTATGTTAATGATGAAATTGTTGAATTGAGTCAGTAAAGCGTAACAATAGGAACTATTGTTTTGAGTTTATGTTCTACATTAGGGTGTGATGCTGAATGCACCAGTGCCCAGACCAAGCTGTATATACCCACCAGAGTTTAATAAAGCTATGACCGGCAGGGTTAAAACAGGACCAAGCATGTGCTCTTTGTCCAATATTCTACTTCCTGTACATACACAGTTCTTTGGGACACCACCAAACCAGCTTGGGTGCACTTGAGAGCCATTAACTGCTTATAACCATGAAGCATCCTGTTCTGGTTTAATTGCTCCTGCAGGTTAGAGTGGGCTTTTTGACCGAACAACCCCAAAGACTTAAGATACCTGCCGAATAGGGGTGCAACGARACAGAAAATTCACGATTCGGTTCGATACTTTAGTCTCACGGTTCGATATTTTTTTGACACAAAAACGAGAAATGTCCATGCCCATTTTAACTTGTAATTTATTTATATTAATTATGAACATTTGTTTAACCTCAAAAGTACAGTTTTTAAATGAAATGTTGCTGAAACAGCAAGTTTCTCAGTGGATCTGCGCTCAAAAATGCAGCCTATGGAGTAGTTGAACACAGATCCACTGATCCTTAAACACAGAGCATCTTCAGAAGACAAGTTGATAAAATAAATTTTAAAAATCTGTATTGTTCGATACAAGTGTGTATTGAAACTAAAGCACTGTTTGATACGGGTACATGTATTGTTACACCCCTGCCCAATGTTCATATAGTCTGAGACATTGGGAAATACTGACTTCACCTAAGAGGAAATAAAAGCAGTCATTGATCACTTTTTCTGTAGTGCAGCTATAGCCTSGTAAAAACCAGACCCTTGTCCTTCATGAAGGGAAACTAGAATTGAGCAGAACTGCGTAGGGCCAGGCTAGGTCAGCTACAGTATGACTCTCTTTAAAATTCTCTCACAATTATGAAATCTTTTCTCATAAATTTGAGATCCAGATCCCATAATTACAAGATCAGGAGTCTAACTTYTTTTTTTTTAACGTAATGCTCTTCCGTATTCGGGTTGGGCGATATTGTCTAAAAATTTTATTGGTATTAATTGTGGCATTGATCCGTTACTAGTTAATATGATGAATAACATTTGAACTTGTAGATTGTAGATATGACACTGTGGACTTTGGTCCACTTTTTCTTTTAATCCAGTTTATGTTCCTGTTTCAGGTGATTTAACAAGCTTAGTTGCTTTCTGCTACTACTGGGCTCATATGTGCCTGATGATGGTGTGTCATTCACAAAAATGTCAACACGTAGCACCAAAGCAGTATTTGCAAACTGGCAAACAATAATTCATTAATTGCAATTAACAGTTTTGATGATTAATTGCACATGATTTTTCCCAACCCTTGACTCTTGACATCACATTGCCGTCACATTATGACTGCCATACTGCAGCATGGCTGATGTATATCCATGAATAGGTGGTCAAAAACCACGGCAGCTATTCTGAAACTGATCAATGAAAATTTCCCTGATTGGTCCATCTGATTCGACACCAGTGATTAGCTTGGAACATCCCTAACTATGACCAATACAATAGCATAGATTGAATTCATTTTATAGCTCCAAGTCACAGCAAACTTATCAGGGCACTGTACAAAAATCAATCAATTAATCTAAAGAAGCCAACAGATTGTGTTGCATCACTTCAGTCTCCCATCCTGAGCAAAATTTAAAGAAAAAAATACCCTTTTTTTCCTTAACATTTTACTTAAGTTCCTCTAAATTGTACCATTCCCTTAAACATACAGAAAACTCAAAGTAAAAAAAAAAAAAAAAAGAAAAACAAAAAGGCACAGACTTCTGATATTATATTTTATTTGAGAAAACACTGATCTTATATTTGAGTTAAATGTATACAAGTTGTCATGCAGGTCATTTTGAGCTCCAAGAAGGCAACATCAGTTGGTGCAGACATTTAATTCCCCCTAAATATTAATTTGGAAATAACACACAACCAAATATAATCCTCCACCATCRTTAAGTTATTTAGAATTTGTAAAAATATATTAAATTTGAGTCTACTTGCTTTTGGTTCTTGAACAAGTGAGTACATTTCCAATCCGTAGATCTAGTTCAGAACTAATGAGAAAATGCTGGCAACCGGATCCTGGAAACAGCTGCATTAGAAGAGTTCTAATTTATTAGTTTGACTTGATTTTTAAGATCATACTCTGTTTAATCCTGTGCTCAGCTGATGATGGGAAATCATTTCTGATAAACAAATACCTCAAATTATTCAATCAAAAAGCCTAAAAGCATTAGAGCTTTTAAAACAGTTTGGTTTTAACACGTTTTTGACACCAAATTACAGGTTCTAAAAAAAAAACGGTGCAGATGTCACGCTGTTCAAGAGAAAAGAAATAAGGCGCTCAAAGTGAGAGAACCAATTAAGCGATGAGGGTAATTAATATTTTATGTCAACCAATTAAGTCATTTGAACATAAAACAGATCAATAAAGGCATGTAAAGTGTCCCGAACCATAAATTAATAATTAGCGGGAACAGCTCATCAGAAATCTTTGATCATCTCCTCAGCTTGATGCTTTTTCCCTCCGATATTAAGTAACGGGTGCAGTTTGTGTTTATGTTGGAGTTAATGCTAATGTGCATCTTTGTGTTTGCTGGAGTTTGATAATTAGCTGGAATCTCCTAGCTCAGGCAATATAGTAAATGCTAGTTCTGACTTTCTTCAGAATCATTGTGTTGTCTGCATAAAGTACCTTAAAGCCTTGTTCATGAACATAAAGACTCGTTTTTTTCCTCCCGACATGACAGAAGAGTAAACTTTCTCAAATTTCTTTTTTCCAGTCCAGGTTTGAAAACAAATGGATTTCTTATGAAAGTTGTATTTCTTTTCTTTTTCCATGTCTGACTTCTGTTTGATTGCTTTTGTGTAAAGATATCTCACCATTTGTACTGCAAGTAATCCAGCAGGCTTCAGTTCATGTCAGGTCTGCATTCRTCCAATTCCCTGCTTTTTAAATATTTGCAAATGCAATCCAGTTCCAAGGTGCAACAAGTGGGGAMATCAGATCAAAGCACTCATAAGAAAACTGCATTAATCAAGATTTATTTTCAGGCCACCCCCCCGAGCCTGGGGGGATTCCTTTTGGATCATTAACACCCCTCGCCCCGCTTCTGAAGTGTTTCTCAGATGTCTCTYGTCTGAGCTGGATTTGATCCACAGTTTGTGGTGAAAGGAGAGTTCCCGTCCTGCAAAGAAGCAGGTTTGTTGGCATTCTCTCAGCAGCATGACAAAAAGTACAACTGAAAGGTTGTGACGAGTCACAAGAACAGAAGTGTTTTTTTATGTGTGTGTGTGTCTTTCGGGCCGATCGGTGCTCTCRTTTCGCCCAGGCCCGGCAGACATCTTGGAAGGGGCTTCCTCGGTGGCGATTGTTGMAGCCGTGCCTGAACGGCACCTCTTCCACCTGAAGTCTCAGTAGTTGTATTTTCCTGCTTCTGTTACCGACGACGTCGCTGTGTTTGGCAGAAAAAGCGGTTTTGGCGGGACTTGCGGTTTTAGCGACACAGTTCTCCGGACCACCGCCGCCCTCTGCACGTGAGGCCCTTCGCTGTAGCTGTGCTGCCGCGTGAGGCAGGCGCTGGCGATCGACGCTTTCTGGCTCTCGTTGTTGTTGCTGGCGTTRGTGTTGGCGGCGGCCGCGGTGGCGCTGGGGCCCGGGGGGCCGTTGCTGCTGCTGTTGGTGTTCATCCTGGCCAGAAAGTGCACGTGCGTGCCCCTTTGGTTAAAGCTGTGGTGGCGGGGGACCGCCCCCCCTGCCGCGCCCATCTTGATGAGGGAGTGGCGCTGAGATTGGTGGCGCGCCACGGAGACGGCGCCCCCTCCGGGTCGYTCCGGGATCACCTGCTGCTGGAGCGGGGTGGAGGAAGAGGAGGAGGATGAAGAGGGGACAGAGGTGGAGGAGGTGGGGTTGTTGGAGGACGAGGACGAGGACGACGAGGACGTGGCCGAGGAGGAGGTGGAGCTTTGAGGCACGGCGTCCAGGTGTTTGGGGAGGCCGTCCCTCGGCAGCGTGGAGGTGCTGTAATAAGAAGTCGACTCTGTTTCTGGGATGGGCTGCTGGTGATGGTGACTGCTGCTGCTGTTGTTGTTGTGATGGTTGCTGTGGTGGTGGCTGTGGTTGTAGTGGTGTGTGCGCGTTTGGCTGTGGGGGTTGTGATGATGGTGGGGGTTGTGATGATTGTGACCGTGTCCTCCGGAAGACGCCGGAAACAGAGCGGACGAGGAGGTGGAGGTGAGGACCTTGATGCCCCCGGTTCCCGACGCGCTGACCTCGTGGATGTGTTTGAGCAGCTCGTCCAGCGCCGACACGTCCACCACCGTCTGAGGGAGGGACTGCTGGGAATGGTGGTGATGTGAAACCGCACCGCCTCCTCCTCCTCCTGCAGCTGCTGCGTGCTCATCGCTTGAGATCCGCCTCTCCTCCGGGAGGTGCAGCGAGGTCGAGGAGGCGCCTGCCCCGTGGGCTGCTCCGTTGCTCAGACTGTTGCCGTTTTGATGAGAGAAGGGAAACACTTGCTGACTTAAAGAATTCCCCACGACGGCCATGAAACCCTGACCGGAGGAGGAGCAGCTGGGGCCGGACTTCTCCTTGGCGTTGTTGCAGTTTTGGTTCTTCTCGTACTGATGGTGCCGCAGCGCTCTCATGCTCTTGATGGGGAGCTCTGGGGTGGAGTCAGGCGTAGGCAGGCCGGAGAGTTCTCCATCGCCCTGAGACAGAGACTAAACAAAGGTTAGACCCAGTGGTGGGCCCCAGCCCACTAAAGCACAAATCTGCTAAATGCGGACCTAAATATTTTGTTTGCGCTTTAGCGGTCTTACTAATTTTTATAATTCATAAGCGGATTTGAGCTTTCTAAAATTGAAATGCAGTACCGCTAATAACTAATTATCTACCAGTCATTATTATCTTGAACAGCAGAAGGTATGGCTGCCAATGAATCACAGCACGTGATCTATCCAACAGCACCCCTCCCAAATAAACACACTTACTGGAAAGGTAAATGTCCTTGTTGACTGTTGCTTTGGGCCACAGTTCTGATTTCCCACAATGCTTTGTGTCTGCTTACGTAGCAGGAAGCCAATAGCAAAAACAGTTAACGTATGTAATCCATACTAAAATTTTGTATGTATTGATTTATTTTACTTTACAATCGGAGCTCCTTTAAAAAAAGTTTAAACGCTGGAGCTCAATACTTGACGTAATTGGTCGAAGGAGCAATCGGCCAACGGGGTAACAGACTCAGAAATGATTTAATGATGTTATGCTGATGAAGACTGACACCTAGTGGTCAACTGGAGCAACTGCGCTTTTGTTTCCCGTCACAAATCAAATCCGTCATGTACCGAGAATGCATTGCTTTAGTTTTCCATTAACAGTTTTAAAATTACTTTATTGATGCTTCTTTAATGAAAAATCTACAACAAACAAAAGAAAAAGACAAAGAAGCAGCCGAACTAGCAATCCTCATCAACTTTTTAATTTTTMCACCAGGAGCTAAAGGTCTGTTTCAGGAAATCACATCCCCAGCAATCGGCGRTTGTARAWTTAAGTTGTAAAAGGGCTCATACACCACTAGTTGGCAGTGTTGTGCATGTATTGTACATGAATTGTGGYCARCTAGTAAGTGTCAAATTGAACTTGTGCTYTAWAATTAGCTTCYGCTAATGTTTCTATGACATAAATGCTTTAGAAATTGTGGAGCTAAKTTTTGGATTAGCGCTGCCCACCACTGGTTAGACCCTTAACTTTCAGGATGTTTTTAATTGAACAGGAAATCCGTGCAAACACGGAAATCACTTCCTGCCCCCCATCTGAATTATGTGCGTCATACAGTTCTTTAACCCAGCAATGCTGTGTTCATGTTTGTCTTTAGATTTTATTTAATTTATAT
>NW_013953670.1:32282-41040 GCF_001266775.1 Austrofundulus limnaeus
TCTGTTAATGAACTGCGTTTCGTTACATTTTCAGTCCTAATGRCATCAGATAATTGCAACTAGAGCTTCGTGAAAATGCTGGATCACCAACGYCTTCTGAGTTCTCCTACCTGGGACAGGTTGAGGTCGGGGTCTCCCAGCTGCAGACCCTGGTGTCTGGGGGTGTGGAGATGAGGCTCAGCTCGCCCGTTRGGAATGAAGGAGCTGTACATTTTCGGTGTTGATACATCCAGTTTCTCATCCTGGAAGGAGACCAGACAGAGGTGATTTTTAATGGCTCCAAACAGGGTAATGAGGGACTTGCAGAAATGYACATTTGAGCAGAAAGGTCAGGGCTCAGCAGCAGCTCAGTGACACATTTTTTTTCCTGCTGAAGGACATTGGAAAAGTGATGGAATTATAATGAAAGAGGCAGTTGTAATGACTGAATAAAACACCAAGGTGAARTTTATTATATGTTCCCTCAGGGTGAAGAGGAGGAAGATGAATATTAAAGCTATTGCTTCTCGAAATTCAGACATTTACGTTGCATCCCCTCAGCTGCAGCTTGGAACCTGCAGGACAAATGCATGGAAAACACAGCAGCAGGGATGTGTTTAAAGTTAACTTCACCCRCAAAGCATCATCGGCTCGTTTAAAGTTGCCATGTACTAATGAATCCATGYAATATTTATTAAGTTTGTGCAAGTTTGCTTAATTATTTTGAGATAAAATAAATCACATTCTTTACAATAAACTTTGTTTTTCCCTCCAAAGTAAAGCCTGAAGGCAGAAAATCACAAGTATTAGAAAAAAAAAGTTTGAAAGTTTTCAACAATAATTAATTGGAATCTTTTTGTAAAGCAGTTTTGGTAAAAAAAAATTAAATGCATTTTAAAGAGGCAATATTATGTGTTTCTCAGGCATACATTTAAATACTATACCATAATGATGTATCTATGTCGCCTTTAGTTATTATTAAAATGCTGTTTTTATGTTTAAATAGGAAATGAACTTATCTTCTCATCACTTCCTCTTCTAAATGCCTTGAACTTGGCCTCTGTCTCTTTAAGAATCACCTTGCGCTTCTGTCTCCCCAATTTCAGTGCCGGGGGTGTGTGTGTGTGTGTGTGTGTGTGGGGGGCGCCACCATAAGGAAGTTCGGCTCAAAGACATGTCCCAAAAGACGTTTCTGGTCCCCACCTGTCGTTTTGCTCCTCAGCATGGCTTCCTAAGAATGCTGCAGGATTTCTCAAACATGCATGAATGAGTCAAAGCAAGGTTTCGGGCATATTTTTTTACGAGAGTATAACATTACAACATGCTATAAAACTCAAAAAAATTGGTTTTACATGATATTGCCCCTTTGAATAATTAAATATACTGCATATGTATTTTGAACAGCCTTTTCAAAAGTTTAAAACATTCAATACTTATGTTGGAAAGTTCTTTCATCCTGTTAATTCTTTTTTTAATTATCTAAGATTTGATTTATGTTTTGGTTGAGCAGCTCTTTCCATATACAGTAACTATAACAACTCTTTAAAGAAGCCAGGATAATGAGTTACAACATCTAATTTACCTTTGGGGTTAATATAGTATTTTTGAACAGAATTGAATGTGATCCATGAGCACCATGCACCAACCTTCGGCTGTCCCTCCAGCAGCCCATTTAGCTTGGCGAGAGACCGCAGCGACAGCGCGTGAGGCAGGGACGCCTCGGGATCTTTTCCCAGCCTCCTCGCCCGGTGATCGGCGCTGCGGCTGCAGTAACACGACACCAGGAAACCTGACAAGATGGCTCCCAGACAGAACGCCACCAGCACGCAAGCAATCAGCAAGGTGTAGTGGACGTTCGYGTTGGCATGCTGGTCTGTTTCAGGAAGACGACGAACACCTGAAAAACAGGACAGAAAATGGAGATATTTCTTAACATTGCACAAAATATAATTAACTTTACTTATTTAGTAGTATTTACTGTAGCCCCAACTAAAAAAACTGCACCCGTTTTGCTTCTCTTTAATGATAAAGTACATAAATTCAGAAGCAACCTTGTTAGTGTTCTGCAATATTTGATATGTCACCAGTCAGCAGGGGCGGAGCTAAACATTTTTATAAGTGGTGGCCAAGGTGTTTTATAGTGGGGCACATACAAATCAAGAAAATTACTCTGAATTTGCAAAATCCAAGATGAYCACCACAGTTAATTTCAAATGGCTCTAAATTAGTTGCTTTAAGAAATAAGCTAAAATTTTGTGTGGTCGTACCTAAGAATGATAAAAAAATACATGGCAATTGCTACTCCCAATTTAAGYTAATCACTACTGTACTACTAAGGGTAAATTTAGTCACTTTTAGAGAGACAATGCAGAAAATTGGTGCAGTAATGGTCAAAAACAATCTTTACAAAATTCAAAATTTTAATAAAAAAAATCAAGATGGCAACCACATTTAACTTAGAGCTGCAATCTGTTGTGGTGAAGCTATTCCAAGCACATGCTGATTGCTAATCTCAACTAAGCAAACTGCTAATGCTAATTTATAAAGAGCTATATAGCCATTTTAAACACAGACATGAAAATTTGTGTAGTAGCCAAGAAACATTTAATCTAAATTCAAATACAAATACCAAAATGGCTGCCAACTCTATATTTAAATGGCTACAATGTAGTCATTTTTTGTAATTTCTATATTTTTTTTCCTTCACACTTCTAGGTCCCTCTACATCAGACAATACAGCTGCTTGTCTGATATTTACCTTTTTTTTCTCTAATTTCCCATCTTTAAAATGCCACATGTTATCCCCACCCACTTGTCAGTCATTTAGGGGTGGCACCCGAGGTGGCAAAGGCCACCCAGGCCACCCCTTTGGCTCCACCCCTGCCAGTCAGTATTTTAAAAATACATRTATAACATTAGATAACAAATGATGCAGAAATGACTAAAAGAAAAACAATTCTAGTCTGAAGCAGTCTGACAACATCCTCAATCAAACTAAACCTCTAATTCAAGTTAAAACAAGAAGCAAACTTTAGATTTTAGATCCAAAAGTTTTATAGATAAATCAGATTTACCCATTTCTATCCAGATGTCACCTTCAAGCATGGTGGCAGTAAAAAAAAATCATTTTTCAACAAATCTATTAAAATCTTTATTCCCATATTCAGGAACTATAATAAAAAATACAAATTTGGCATTGGCATTACCCGTGTACTCTTAATGTATAGCTTGCTCAAAAAAGACCATTTTCAAAAGAGTAYGATTTTGCTGCAAAAAGCCCAAACAACAGCAGTGTGTGGCCAACAGGCCTTTTTCTTCCTTGCATAACCACATATTGATTTGGTGTGTGTGCACAATGTRAAATAAGATGCAAAACTTTAAGTAAATTCCCCACCAGCAGGAGGAGGGTTTTTTCTCTGGATGGATGGGTAAACATTTTGCTGACGGTAAGTTGACAAAAGAGTTGAAGAGGGGGGGACAGATGGATGAGGGGTGAAACCAAGGTGAACGAGAGGATAAGAGAGTGAAAGACAGGGACGGGGATAAGGCTTAATGAGGCGCTTTACAGGTGAGAAATCCACATGACAGATGAGCAAAAAAAGACAAGCAGGACATAAAGGTGAGATCTGACGTATGGAGACGGGAAGAGAAGAAAAAGAAAGTGATGAGATGATTTAAGGGAGAGAGATGACGTGGCTGACAAAAGGATGARGGGATGAGAACAGGAGGAGAAGGATGTGGAGGAGCTGAGATGAAAGAGTTTTTGTTTGGCAGCGTTCACCTCATCAGGTTCAGGTACACCATCAAAGCCTCGCAGATCCAATGACTCATCAATCTGTCCCTCTGCAGTGACGCATGTGAACACGCCACATTCAGGGCRGGTGAAGGGTGATTGCTCCTGCACTAATCGATACTTTGATGCACAAATTCTGATTGACCTCAAATCCGAACAACAACTATAAATTCATAGTTTAAAGATGTGGTTATATTGCTGCAAAACCTTCAGCCAAAGCCAAAAATCTGAACTTTTAAGGAGGAAATTCAGTATGCATGGGGTTTATCCTGATCAAATGTTTAATTATTCTAACTGACAAATGGGAAAGACGAAAGCTTCAGATTTTTGGATTTAGCCCATGGCAAATGTGTGACTAATATATTGTTAAAGTCTGTCAGTAAAATGAGAATTGCGTAAATATGTGTGTGTGTGTGTGTGTGTGTGTGTACTGCAATTTGACCTCAGTATTTAATGTTACATGTTAAATTCATCATAGTGTTATTATTTAATGTCATACATGAGTAATTTTTCAATTTTAGAACATAAACCTGTAGTTTGTACTCCGTCCGTCCGTTTTCTGCTGCTTATCTGGGGCCACGCCCCCTTAAGATGATCAAAAACTCACCGTTTTGATAACTTTAAATCCCCCGTGTCTTAGCAGCATTCAGACTGAGTTAGAAGCCGACAGGTCAAAATCCCTAGGAGGAGTTCGCAAAAGTTWGACGTGAGCAAAATTGAAAATCGGCCGAAATTTGACCTTTGACCCAAAATGGCTGACTTCCTGTTGATTTTAGGGCATACCTCCAAGAGACTTTTTTTTTTTCATTTGGGGAGATCTACCAATGCCCTAAATTTCAGCTCTCTAGGACTTACCAGTTCCTCTATCTCACATTAGGTGGCGCTGTCGAGTCATTTGGCCACGCCCATTAAAAATTCCAATGAAATCATGCRATTTTYGCCGGGGGACAATTTTTAGTGAAGTTTGGTGTACTCATTTCTGAAAAAAAATTTTAATATATGTTTCTTTTTAATGTGTTATGTAACTTCTRTTGCTTGACCTGCCTGTAAATACTGGATTGTTTTTGTTCCACTGCTAGATGTTTGGTACATTACTTAACATACTACATACTGTATAATCATAATAATCTTAATGCATTTAACAATGTAGTATTTTATAGTATTTTTTTCAAGCTGAACAGTGAAGTTGTAAAATAAAATAAAATATCTTGTTGTCATAAAATAACTGCCCTCCAGTAAGACTCTAGCAAATAAAACTAACTCTTCTATCTGCATTTCATCTGATTTTGAAAAAAAATCATTTAAGCTTTTGATGGATGGCTGCGTCAGCCCGTGCTGAGTCACCGCTGCTGTTCTCTCAGGTGATTAGCCACTTTAACAGATGAAAACTGTGACTTTCCGGTTGACTTTGTTTATCTTAACCCCTCCTTTTTATCCTGAAAGCTTGACTGAGCTCCAGTTTACATTACGGCCGTCCTGCTTTACATTCCCCGYGACACAGGCGCAGCGGGCAGCCGTCCAGGCCAGAAGCTGACAGGTTGATTTGCCTCTCTGACACTCAGAGCGCATTTTCATCCGTCGCCTTGTGAACAATTTGAGATCGGATMCTTAGAGGGGAAGAAAAGGGTTCTGACATTCTGGGACAATTTACACAGGTTCGCTTYAGCCTTCGTTTCTAAAGATAAAGTGAAAAAAACGGCAACGTTTAAAAGGTGTCAGGTATAACCTTGAGACAAAACTGGGAATCTTCGAGGCGTTATGGAAATTCGAAATACAAATGGCTTTAATTTAAACATACAAAAACATTGTCACGGTCATAAGTGTTTGAAACAGATTGATCAGATTTTTAAATGCACTTTTAGTACCAACCTTAGCATTAAAAATAAATTTAGATTTCTTTTATATATCTTGTATTCACCATCTTTAAATGAGACTTATCAGGCTTCCTGTTAAGCCCCAAGGGGTTTTAGAGGTAATTTCCTCCTGAAAATACACAGCAAAATAAATCAAGAATAGCTCCACAGTTTCTAAATGCTAACTTTTGGTATCTCTGTAAAGGTAAGATCTTAAAGATCATTTCTTAAGTGAAACCACTATTGTAGCTCTTACTGTGCCTGAGTTATTTGTGATCAAATAAAGAAAATTTGTAATTTTTTTAGCCTCGCCTAATTTCTTTTTAAATCAAGAGTGCAAAACACAATGGAAACTCTTGTGAAAACCCAGGAATGCCCTTAGATTTTATACATCTACATCTTGAGAAACATTGTAGCAAAGTAGGACTGAATAAGTTGAAGTATATTCATTTCACAAAGGTTTTAGTGAGCAGTGTGCCAGGCAGAAATGGCATTTTGGCACAATTTAGCCAAATGTACCCCAAACTGTGCCAAATGGGTTTTTTACTTTATAAAAGAGAATCTGGTCTAATAAAAGTGTTGATTTCTATTGTAGGCCTCATTCTGCACATGACATAACCTTTTCTTTTTACATGTACACTGTGCATTATCAAAATCTACCATTGTACGCACCATGAAATCACTGAAATGAAAAAAAATAAATAAATAAGTTGAAAAGTATCCTTTTGGCTCCATTTAGTGGAATTTTATTTTTAAAAAATAAATGTTTATGACAAAACTTTGTCGATAATTGTGTCAAAATATACCCCTGAATTCAAGAGAGCTTTGTCTTTTCAAAGATACCAAGGGGAGGGGTACGGAACCAAAACTTGCACAGCAACAGATGCAGAGAACTTCCTGATCCTGAAACGGTCTGCGATGGTTCAAGTAACTTACAAACGTTTATATAGCTCTAAAATCATAAATATTTATCCAAAAATAATTTGGCCACTCATTTTAAAAACATTAAAGACACCTTTTCTGACAGACTWAGAAAAATATTGGAAAAAATAAGTTTTACACCTACTTTAGCAAACAACAATGCAATGACGTCATCTACATTTAGACCCTACAGTTGAGTCTATATAAAGTGGACCTGCAATGCTTTGGTTTGAATTCCTCCTTATTGTGACTCCACAAGCCCCACCCCTTTTCTGGGGTGCCTCTCAGATCAACTCATTTTGAGGCTGTTTCTTTGATGAGCTTCACGCCTCCAGTTTCCAGACTAATCCATTCTAGTTTGATAGAAGGATTTAAGATTATTTAGCARCACWGAAACGTTTTATTTACAAATTGATTTAAAGATGTCAACAGAAGACTCGTCCATCCACCCTTACATGTTGGAGCCAGAGTCTGACCCAGAGCCAGGGGAGAATGAAGACCACCACATTATAATTGGTAAGTCCAGACCTTATTTGGCAGTTCTGTCACAAATATTGTGACACAATARATCAGAAAACATCATAGAAAATGTAGAAAACTTGAAAAATATGACCCAAACAGAATATAAAGTTATCTATGCAGCACTGGGAGAGACTGAATTAAACATTTCTTCATTCCTAGAAACTTTAAGTGCACAACAAAATGTATTTAACGGCTAAAAATGTGGATTCTGCATTAAATGTCTCCTTTAGCTTCCCGCTGAGGCGAATGAACAATAATCTGTGTGGCTGATTTTCACTTTCTGAGTGTCTGAGCTTTTTGTTGTGAAATGAGACATATTTAGCAGACCTAAGAGAGCAGCCGATTCCCTCTTCTATTCCCTAGTTAAGTTAAATTGCTCAAGCCTTAGTTCATGTCCATGAAAACCTGATCAAAGGGTCGAAAACACTCCAGAAACAGAAAGCTAAATCCATGCCCTTCACTGTGAGCCATTAGGGGATTTTCCTCGCTGCTCCCGGTTGGTGTGGGACTCAAAGTGGCAACCGTCTCTAACCTCAAAGCCAGAGTGGCCTCTAAGCTTCTGAGGCTTTGCTTTGATACAAGAAGCCATGGAACAAATGTGCCTTTTATTCAAAAGTACTTTTGAAATGGAGCAAGCAGTCATTACACGTCCAGGAAGAATTAACACACACACACACACACACACTCGCAAACATGTTTAAGAGACAATTTCATGTTCGTTATTTTCACTCTTTTATCTCTGTCCTTCAGTCTGACAGTTAAAAATAGGATGATGGAGACACCCAGAGAAAAATATTATGCTAATTATAGKCCAACTTGGAAATATTTCATTCTCTGCCCTCTGTCTTTGCTCCTTTCTTCTTCTCTCTGTCAGGTTGAAAGTTTCTCCTTCTTCGCAGTCAGCTCAAATTGTGAAACTTTGACAYGTGGGGTGAAAATTCTGGGCAAAAACCTTGACTTTTCATGTTTTTGTCCCCGTTATCCGTCAGTACAGTATTCAGTCAGTATCAGTGCTTTTTTTAGCCCGAGCATCTTTATCTTTCATCTGTCCTCAGATTCACTCTTTATAACCCCMCATCTGCTTATCTTCATCCTCTGCTGTTTTTCATTTAATTCAGCTGAAATCAATAGAGTCTGTCTAGGAGGATATAATTAAATCAATCAGACAAATGAACCGTTCAAGTAGATTCTGCAAGAAGCCATGAGGGGAATTATTAAAAACATACATAAAAGCTTTATTAAAAGGAGGTTAGATAAACTGTAAAGTAGATTTCAACCAAAATCAAAGCGTCTTACATAAGACTTCAAGGCACTGACACGAGTTCTGAGGTCTAGTATAAAATGTAATAAACTTCAGGAATAAAAGTATGAAAAAATAGAAACTATGAAGTCATTCTTTATCAAATTTCCAGCAGACAAAGTAGACTTTTTGAATTCTTAAGCAGTATACTTTATATTAAAACATTTTAAATATCACTATAATTAGTTTTCAGACATACAATCCTGAATATGAAGATGTAACTGTCCTGTGCGCACGTGATCAGCGACTGTTGTATATTAAAACAGTCAGGTTCTGATTATTTGCTTTGAAACAACCTAAAAATGCTGCAGTTTTTTATAATTTTATTTTATTAATAAGCTAACATTGCAAATAGTGCTGGGCGGTATACTGTTTTGTACCGAATACTGG
>NW_013953670.1:42040-70054 GCF_001266775.1 Austrofundulus limnaeus
ATTTATTTTAATACGCCAGTTATATATTTATACATTTATTTCCAATAATGATAGGTTTGGTCCTGCATACATTTGAGCCTTTTCAGTAAATCTCATCTGTTTTAGTTATTTTACAATGATTTTTGGACTTTTTTATTCCCCTTTTCTTGTTTTTCTGGTCATTTCTGCTACTTTTAGCTTATTTTTGTTCATTTTAGCTATGTTTACGTGACTTGACTCCAGCATCTTTCAGAAAAAGCCTTTCAACTATAAACATTCACACTGCATTTTTGGAAGTTATTCTCAAGTTATTACTTTTTAATTCCTACATGCTGCTGTGCTTTAAGAAATCAAGACATCAAAATAAACAAACCTGATGCAACACAGCCAATAAAAGTTTTTGTTGAAATACTCTGAATGTACCTTCTTTAATGAGCTCATTAGAGACAAAGTAAAGTCTATGAATGTGTATTCTCATGTTCAATGTTATGAGAGTGGCAGTATAGTTTATGGCTTGCATGGCCCCTCATACAATGTACTGTCTATACTTATATACACACATAATATATTTACTCTCAATATCTATAATGGATTGAGTTCTGGCTATTTTTGCATTTGGCTAATCTTTTATGAAGCCCTAATACTTTTTACTAAACAACACATAAGCTGAGAAAAACAACAATAAAAGCTGAAAACACACAGCATATATCAAGGTTCAGAATTAAATTCCAACCAAAGCTTAGCACAGAGATTTACTGACCAAGCCTGCGTTTCACTACTCTGTGGCTCTCAGAGCTCTCCTCTTATCTTCTTTTGTTAAATGGATGATTTTCATTCCTGTCGACGGGCCCATTTCAATGGCAGGTTGATGCAATTAGGTAAAGTGGTTGAATACAAAGCGAGCTCTTCTCTAAGCTCTGACTACTGTGGGTCTAACCTTCACTGCTCTTAAAAAAATACAACAAAAACCTCTCATGTACTACAGCGAGTTCAGTTTAGGAGAAGCTGCTTCTGATTGAATCATGTAAAAAAAAACGCTCCTGCGTGAACATGGAAATGTCAAATCGAGGCAGGGATTGAATTTGAAAGGACTGTTAGAGAACATCCTTCAGACTTGGATCAAGTCTGTAAATGAAAACATTTTTTAGAATGTAGAGGAAAACGAAAAGACCAATCACTTGTTGCTTTCATTTCCACCTGATTCACTGAGGTCTCGGCGCTGGAACGACCTTGCTCTCCTCACCCTCTTCATCTTCATCAACGTTGTCGTAACCACTGATGCACAATGCAGCCTCTTGGGCTGAAGTGTGCCTGAAAGACGAACTCAGCTGAAGTTAAGCAGACTACAGAGCAGAAACGTCGGTCTCTGCTCCCGCTCTGGCTTTAATCACTAGAATGCAGCGGAGAGCGCCTTAATGGGATTCAGTGTGAGGGTCGGCTGTTGCTCTGTGAATGACAATACTGCTGCTGGCTTATGAAAAAGACTGTTGACAGTCAGGTAGCGGCGGAGCAGTGGCCGTGAATGCAGAGCAGGGAGCTTCACTGAGGCTCGGCTTTGATCTGCTGGATTGTAATGTGGTCGAAGGTAATGATGTCAAACTGAGCGATGAGCTACTGTACGTCAGCAGGAGTCAGCCTCGTGTCAAAACAACAACAAAAAACTTCCTGCAGCTGAGTTTCAGCCWGTTAGCAAAGAGGTCAAACTGAGTTGAGAAAGTTTAAGATCATTCTATTGCCCAAGTTATTGTTTACAAAGTTTAAACTCAAAATCACTTAAAGTCTTTTTCATATACCTTATGGAATTTAACATTGTAGTTGTTTTAAGGTACAAAGCTATTACAATAGGCTGTTACAATAATCTAAAYAAGAAGAAATGAATGTGTGAATAATCATCTCTATTTCCTTCTGTCACAAAATATCTCTATGACTATCAAAAGTCAAGGAACTGTCAAAAGATGACACCCAAATTCCTGTGAATGCTTTTCACAGAAAGAGTTAAAAAAACAAGATGATGCCTGATGAAAGGAATTTTATCCTCAGGGGCAATAACAAGAGTCTCAGCCTTGTTCGCAATTAACTGCAGACATTTGTTGTTCGGCCAAATTTTGACATCTGACAGAAAGTGAGTTCAGACAGTTTATCAATCTCCAARGTTCAAAAGGAACAAAACAATTGTATGTCATCAGCATGCAGTTGAAATGACACATTACTGTAACCTTTTAGAACATCCACTAAATGGTATAAAATAAAAAAGAAGAAGATTGGGCCTAACACTGAACCTTGTGGTACCCCACAAGACGGCAATGCATCAGAGTAAACCTCATTCAAAAAACAGTGAAATACTATGTTAGGGAYATGTTTGTTTTGCTTGCAAAGCTTTATGTAATTCACCTGTCCAACCATCTTRTCAGTATACAGTATTAGTATCTGCTGCTCTACAAACAGCCTGTGACCCAGAAACAGAAAAGGAAAGTTTTGTATTTTTACCGTAAGCAGAGTCGACAGCAGACTCCTGGTTCCGTGTCGTCGCCAGCACATCAGCTGCACAAAAAAATAAATAAGAAAACCAGTCAGATTCCATAGTGATGCAACACATTTACCTCAATAACAGCCTTGCACCAGTTTATATAATCTATTATTTAATGCATTACTTGCATCATGTGTATTTATACGATGAGACTTGTCCCAGTTCTCACTGTTTTTTTATTAGTGTCCTAAAACATTAATTAGATCATGAGCTTTAAGGGGTCCAAACATGATCACCAGGTTATACATTATGCACATCCTGGGCACCTGGATAGATCTCATCAAACACATGAGGGACAGAGGGGGGTTTATGTGGTCGGTCACTGTTTTAACAGCAGCTATTCTTGTCACACTTTCTCCAATTATACCAGGATTCCCATCCTGTCTGGAAAGAGCCGTTGCTTTAGAGACCAGAATATGGGACTAAAAAATCAGTATGCCACCAAAAGCACAACTTCTATTAAAGTCTATATGAAATCTTACTCCATCCTTTTTTACAGACACGTCTCTGTGCCAGCCTTTAGTTCAGTTTATATTAAACTTCCTGCGCTGTGGGAAGAGAAATAGAATAAAATGCAGAAATAGAGATTTATTTTTGGAGAGATGGAGGAGAAAACGAATGAAACACGGTCTGGATGCTGAGAAACAGCTGAATATATTTGGTCATTTAACTGAGAGATATCTGGCAGATCTACACAACTCCGGGGAGTGTTTGTGCCTTCAGGTGTTAAATCCCCAAGGARGACCTGGAGAAATAGGTGGCAAGTTATCAGGATCATGATGCTACTTTTCTAAGACTGCTGCCACTAAGCCCTGATTCGAAATAGATAATGACAATTACATAAAAAAATAGAAAAAATGTTCTTGGGTGTAGTAGATTATTTTTTCAGAACATAATACTTTTGTTTTTCTAATACCAGTGCTCTCAAAAACCAGGATGTGCAGAACCAAACCACCCTTATCTCATGACTAAAACTTACAAAMCCCAGAAGCAAGATTGCAACATCTAGATAAACATACACCAAGTTTGTATTTTGTTATTTTACAACTTTTACAACTTCTTTATATAAAATTTAAACTTTTACTAGTGTTTTATTATGGTTGTACATAGACAKAATTCTCTTACTGTGACAGCTGTTGGAGTCAAACAAATGGTCACCTTCGATGTCCTGCTCAAACCCTGCCCTGCAGAGACAAAAATAAATCAATTTGAAATTAAAAACAAAGAACATATTCTTTTAATTAGCAGTGCGAAGAAGCTTGTGCCAAGAGATCTTGAGAAAATGAGATGTCAGGAATTCTTTTCAAGTTGAAAAATGCCTCATTAGCACTTCCAAAATAAACCCTTCTAATGACCATCTGGTGAAATTAGCCCTGATGATGTCGTCACTACTTTGAATCARTGAAACAGAAAGAACAGTCGCTAGGACCAATATGGTTATAATGTCACCCCCAAGTCATGASAGCAGCTTCGATAACCAGGTAAATAATTTTCCTTATTTTCCAACAGAAAAACTGATTCAAAAGAAGACATAAGAAACAAATATGTATTTTATTTAAAAGATATATGCGATGCCAGACAGTTGAGATTGTGGCAAAAAAAATTCTTAAAAATATTGTTAAAAATATTTTCTCATTCCTGTGAACCCAGTATCTTATCTTGTGATGCGAGTTCATAACATATCAGAACTATAGGACAGCAAGTGTAAAATAAAACGTTTAAAAATGTCACTAACACATTTTCATTATTTCGCTCACTTTGAGTGTAAAATCCTATTTTTTTTCCACTAACAYACATGAAGTGCAACTTGAACACCAGCCGCAACTGCAAGTTTGCAATGTTTTGTAGGGATAAGTTAGCAAAATGACCAGTGTTAGCAGAACTAGCAGAGTTAGCAGTGTTAGCAGAACTAGCAGAGTTAGCAGTGTTAGCAGAACTAGCAGAATTATTAGAGTTTTACACTCAGAAACTGAGCTAAACATTGAAAAATGTGTTACTGACACTTTTTAACATTTTATTTCACACTTGGCACCCTGTAAGAACAAGCTTGGTGCTTTTATCTTGTTGAYTGCTCTGGATTTCCTGGAAATTTTAGCCACGATGAACATCCAGAAATGCAGAATAACAACTTAAGATGTTTAATTAGCCATGCCCAATTGTTCATGTCATCATTTACTTTAAAGGCCAAACTATTCCAAAGGTCAACTGAGGAGAAGCAGCAAATGTATTCACCTTCTTTCTGTCCTCCAATTAAGTGGAAAAAAAGGTGAAACTTGTCCAACCAGGAGACAGACTGCGACAAGAGGTGAGCATGAAAAACACTCACACACCCTGTCAGCAGCAGGAACGTGAAGCCATTTACCCTCCTCTGAGTGTGTACGGCTCGGGGATTAAGTCCCTGTTGTTTACTGGCTCTGCCTTTGTCGCCACCGACGTTTCCATCTGACCTTCAAATCAAATTTAAAAGCGGGCCACAAATCAGGATTTCACAGCCGCGTGGCGCAAAACGACTGCTGTGGAACTGCAGCGCTGGAGATGAGGCTCACTTTGTTCTGACTGCTCACCTGCTCCAGGCGAGAGAAATCATTTAACTGTTAGAAACAGGAAGATAAAGCTCTGCAAATGCTTTAGTGGCTGTTTTACTTTAGCAGAAGGCAGAGGCAGGTTTTGTTCTTTAATCTTAATTTAACTCTCTATACAGGAAGTTGTTTTAATTAAGCCAATTAAAAAATCCCTAATGCTCTAACAACATTACCCATCAGTGCAGTTTAATGCCTTAATGCTAAGAACATAAACATTATGCTAAAATGCAAAATTATTGCATGGTTTTAGGATTTACTGTTTCAGTCATAAATTACTAAAAAGCATCAAGGTGGGAGTCTTAAAATCTAAAATATGGGGATTTTTTAGTGAATGTTTGACTGGAATAAAAAGTAGTGACTTCCTAGAATTTTGGACAACAAAAACGTTTAATGGACTATTATTCAAACAGCAAAAAAACAAGAAAAGTGTTGTTTTTAATTAAAAAATGTTTATATCATTGGTTTGAACCAAAAGAGAAACAGAAGTATGGAAACCACCAGTTTATTTGCATTTTTACAGCAATTATATGCATCTTTTTTTCTTTTTTGTAAATAAATAGACAAAAAGTCCCATTCATTCATTTTGACATAATCACAAGTTTAAATAAATGTATTTAATGGATTTCATTCAAGTATTTTCCCCATCTTTGTATTTATAAGCTTGATCTTTTGGACTCACCTTCCATTCAAAATCAAAAGAAACATTTGGCAACGATCCTCTGAATCGCCCGAAAGAATAAAACATTGAGAGGAAGTTGACAGGATGTTTCTGGAGGTTGTGGATTATATTCTAAGGGAGCATATGAGAGAAAGAAAGAAAAAGTACTTTTTTTGAGCTGCTCTGATTTGTGACAGAGCCATTCATTGCTCTGATGACATTGAGCTCATATCCTTATTTGTCAGGAAGATTGTGCTTTTTATAATCTCGTTCTGCCTGCGCTGACAAAAATGTTTTGTCCCACCAAGATGAAAGAAATCATTTGTTTGATGAAACTAAAAAGAAAAAAAATAAGCTGTTACTCTTTGGTTTCCATTCATTGACATTAGTCTATATTTCTATCAGTCTGCATGTTTCATTACTTGCAGTTGTTTTAACCTTATTTTTTATTAAAAATGTTTACAGTTTGCCTCTTGTCTCCCACTGCTTCATAAAAATCACTTTTCCCCTTCATCCACCTTCCCTGATATCTCTCAGTTGAATCAGATTCCTCTCACCCTTGTTTTCTTTTTGCACCTCAGCAGATTTAGTGGTGTGATGCTGCAATCAAAAGTTAGTGGCTCGGCAGACTGCACTGGCCAAAAAAAAGGGTGAGCACAAATGCCCGTTCACACACCAAATGTTGTGTTACAAAGAACCAAAGCATGGCTAAGATGCTGGTGTTCTGCCATAATCAATGCATCAATAAGAATTTACTCTTTTTGACTTTAGTCTAGAAAATAAAATCACAAAAAACATGATTTAAAATAAAAGTACACAAGGATATCATACATAAACTAAAATGTAAATTTTATCACAAATTTAAGAAAAAATTCTACTGGTAGTCAAGCTACAGCAATAAAACCTCACCATATTGTTACACAAGGACAGTATGTTTAAGGGGCAGTGGGGATGTAACACATTAAATTTCCATTTAGCTTCATTTTCAGCAGCAATGCTCTACAGCTGAAGTTGCTCTGATTTGATTGCTTTCATAATGAAGTTTGCATTTACTGCCTCAAGTGTTAAAAGAATAAATCACAGGATTTCCATTTAAGTGTTCGCGGAGTTCTACTCGAGTAACTTTAAGACATTATACTAGTTTAAATAAAACATTCAATAAAAACAACAAAACATCCGGAGTGGATCTCATATGTTAGTTCAGCAGGTTTCTGACAATTATTAGAGAATCTCTTTGTTTTCTGATGGTTTTGTGATAAACAAATTTAAAAAGAGTTTAAAAATCATATTTTTTTCTATTAGATATGTTTTTATATGTGTGTTAAATGACATGAACCTGAGTCAAGGTCAGACATTTTCAAACTTGACTTCATATTCTGATTTTTGTCTGTACTGGAATAAAAATTGGCTTCATTTATTATAAAGTCACGAGTCAAATAAATTCATATTCAAATTCATAAAATAAATCCACAGTTTTCTCATGTCAATGGTAATATAAACACAATTTTAAGTTGTTAAGCTATAAAAACAGCCGAAATGACTGAAAATAAGTCAACAATGTAAAGGTCCATTGGCGAGACATTTGGGAATGAGATGTGTGACAGTTTTGATGTTAGTGTGCATTTATGCACAGATTTGTTGGTAAAGTATGTTAGTGTTGTGTAAGAGTGAGCTTAAGGTGAATTAAGCTYTTCCCACATCTCTCATACACAAGGTTATGAGGAAACTTTTACCAATGTATTTCTCATTACTTGTTAATATCTTGACTGTGCGAAGTGAAAAGTGACACAATAAGTGAACGTTCAGACGAGTTCAAGTTGATTCATAAAAGACTATGCAATCATTTATTTACACAAATTGAACATATCATGAGTTACACTTGATTGTGGTCATTCTTATAACAAGCGTCAGAGTTAAGAGATAAAACCCACGTCCGAATTTCAATTCACATCAACTCAGATTACTTATATAGAACAGTAAAACATCAGTTCTGATGTCAACAACCAAACAATTTTACTGGCACTTTTAGCTTAAGTTTTGGAAAATTAAGAACAAGGAAAGGAGGAAAGTAAGATTAGTATGTTACTACGATTTTTACTTTTATCAAAGTGTGGGTGAACCGGAACTGCACGTCTTTTCTAAGCTCAGGTTCCAAATGGCACGTCACTCCGAACACATCAGCTTTTACCTGATGATGTCTTCTTAAGGCACCCTCAGGGCAGGAGCTGGCTCGCCTCCGATCAGTCAGGGAACTGATTTCGGCTCACTTACTGGTCATTGGCGAACAGGTGTTTTTCCAGGTAACTTTCGTCTGTTTCAGTCCAAGCCAGAAAAATTCAAGCCGTATCCAGTTCCTCCTTCCAAAATAAAATCTCCCCTCGGGAGTTAAAAACACACTTAGAGGCTCGGCCTCGGGTTGAGACCACCGGCAGGCGTGCCGGGTCCTGGCTGTGAAGTCTTCCCTAATTAGCTCATGGGATCAGACTTTAAGCCAAACTGAGGTTTCTCCGGAGAGAATCCCAGCTGTCTTCCTAGGTTGGAATCAGGAAGAAGAGTGTGTTGCTCAAAGCCGTCCGGGTTAGTAAAAGAAACGGATGAACTTTGGTTCCGCCCTCAGGCTTAGAGATGAGTCTGAGAAAGAAAGATAAAGGATTTGCCAGCCGGCGCCAGCCCAAGGTTAAAATTCTGTGGTTGTCCAACAACATGATATGATAACCTCTTTTCTGCTTTCTTCTGACAGACTTTAAGAGAAATCACTGCAAAATATTTATGATGATTAATTAACATTTGTTTTATAATCAGCTTTGAACCATTCTGTTAGTCCAGATAAATGAAAGATTTTCTCAGGAAAAATCCACAATTATATTACTGTGTTCACAGTAAAATAAAAACAGTGACTTACATAAAAACACAATGAAAACATTGTAATCAGATTCTCTGTGACTCTTTTTTATACCATTATAAATCTTTAAGGCACAATTAAAGAAAAGAAGTGGTTCCACTTTTCCTGTGACAGTCATTATCATGATTTAACAAATGCATAAACATTCTTAGCTAAACAACAAATGAATCACGAACAGAAGATATTGTTCTGTCCATCATCTGATTAAGAGAACTGAGTGGTTCTCTTCCACGGTTAGAATGACCTGTCATGGCCTAAATAGAGTTCCGTTTGTGACAGAGTTCCTGTCCTCTCGTCAGGCCTCTCCGACGCCTGCTTCGAGGCAGTACATCTTGTTTCTTCACTCGAGGTGACCCCTACAGTTGCATATATTTTTAGCAAACAATCTTTTGTTCATGCTGTTTTTTAATCCATCAGCTTATTTTGTCTAAACACACCTTATGCGACCACAAAAAATAATGTTTGCATAACATTTGGAGCACATTTATTGGAAGATACAAGCTTGAATTTCAAACGAAATCATTTGATTCCCTCTTCTCCCTCACTCGACTTTATATCTCTGTACCTCATATTTGCTAACTCCTCCACCCCCTCAATCACTCAATATTTATCTCCCTTAATGCTCCTTCTCTCTCTCGCTCTCCCCGTTGCCATCTTTCTGTTTGAGCTTCATTTCCACCAGCGTGGGTTGAGCTGTAAGTGAGGAGGAAAAAAAAGAGAGAGAACAGGAGGAGGTCGATGCGACGGTGAGCCGCTATATATCCCAACCGCTCTCAGGCACCTGAACGCCTCGCTCATCTAGCGGGGAGCGACTCGGAGGAGGGGATGAAAATAGACTCGGTTATAAAATGCAGCCAAGTTATCAGACGCCGGTGTCGCTGCATTGTGATTTCATGTTCTGTGTGTTGAAGCTGCACGGTGGAGGCGTTAACGGCTCTGAGAGGCTGAGAAATGGAATGGAGATGTATACGTGGCTCCAGGAGCTTCCTGATAAATGAACACATACAGGTTTCTGTAAGCTTCTGACAAAAGTGGGATTGAGTTGCTGGCTTAAAGAGGCTGCGATTTATAGGAATGACCAAAGATTAAACCACCATTATGTTGTTTAAAACAAATGATTCAGTCAAATTTTGAGTCAACTCATCTGAAATATCACCAGTTCAACAACAGGAAAAAGAACATTTTAATGTGTTTTTTCCAGTTTACATGCTTTATTTTAGGTTTGTGGACTGAAAATACATTCAAGTTTAAAGATTTACCTTTATGTGAAGTTATTTAGGCACATTCATTTTAAAAAATATGGATGCATTAAATGACTTGGTGATATTTTGAACTTGAAATAAAACAATAAAGTTAAGCTTTTTATGCTGTACATACTGTTGATATCTTATTACACTTACTCTTATTTGATTGTTCTAGTTTTGTTTTATATCCTTTATTTGTTTGAATAGATTTAATAGCTTTATTTATTTAATTTATTTATTTATTTATTTATTACAATACACAACAAAAAACATGCAATCAAAATAAAATCAAAATAAAAAGAAAGGCAACAGAAGAAGAATAAATCTTATATACAGTATATGCCTCTTTTTATACCCAAAATATGTTCAAAATAAAAGTAAATTACAACAAAAATCAGAACAACTGAAAACACAAAAACCTAAAAACAAAGCTAAATTTAAAAACATCAACTAAAAACAACAATTACCATGAATTCACTTATGCTTCTCCATATTTCTTCAGAATACTAGATTTTATCATTCTATTTAATATATACAAAGATCTGGCATTTTTAACCTCATCTTCCAGACCGTTCCACAAACTTATTCCCTGGATTCAAGTGGATCGCTCCTTCAGGCTTGTACGGAACCAGGGTTTCACAAACATTTCAATTCCCTTAAACTTGTCAGATTAATTACTCATTGCACTAATTTACCTTTTTTAGCCATTATTTATTATTGCATAACATTAATGAACTATTGAGTCATAGTATTATCAAACTCACTCACACATAAAATACACAACTTTCAAGTAACAGTGGATCAAATTAACTACATGTATTAATAACAGTCTTTGTCTAATTCATGGTGATCTGTCTTGTTTTGTTTTCAGTTCTGTCGTCCCATTTTCTTATTTAGTTGTTTGTAATGCTTTCTGTACGACAATGGAAAAACAGTCATTACCACTTCAGCATATTATATTAAAGTTTTACGGAAGACTAAAATGCCTAATTTTTAGGGGTGCAAAAATGCAGAAATTTCACGATTCGATTCAATACTTTAGTGTCACGGTTCAATATTTTTTCGATACAAAAAAGTTGAAATTACTTGTGAACATTAGTTTAACCTCAAAAATACAGTTTTTTAATTAAATGTTGCTGAAACAACGAGTTTCTCAGCGGATTTGCGCTCGACGATGCAGCCTAGGTAGAGTAGTTGAACACAGATCCACCGAGCCTTCAACACAGAATCTTCAGAAGACAAGTTAAGATAATTAAAAAAATATTCCATACAAGTGTGTATTGAACCTAAAACAGTGTATTGAATGGTTTGATACAGATACATGTATTGTTGCACCCCTCCTCATTTTCTGTAATGTTTTGGAATTTTAGATATAGTTTCAAACAAAAAGCGCTGATAATCTTGGACAGATAAG
Organism: Austrofundulus limnaeus; assembly: GCF_001266775.1. NCBI lineage: Eukaryota > Metazoa > Chordata > Actinopteri > Cyprinodontiformes > Rivulidae > Austrofundulus > Austrofundulus limnaeus. The sequence continues at coordinate 53,347 of NW_013953670.1, forward strand.
AGTGTTAAATTTACCCAAAAGCTCTAATATTAGAGTGTAGGAAGATGCTTAATAAAATATTTGGGAAAGTTGTTAAAGGTGCTGAGGTAAGAGCTTTGGGGTGTGAATATATGATGTAAGAATAATGAGGAAGAGATAACTTTGGAAAAAATTCCTGGGGTTGAAAGTTTTATAAAAAAGTATCATCTTTAGAATCTGTTCTGTTTGCTGTAATGCATAAGTAAAAGTTCTGCACAAAAAATACTCTAATTAATAATAAAAAAATAAAGTGATACACTTGGAGTTAATGAGTTTTATTGTTCAGAGGATGAGAAGTGAGAAAACAACCAAATGTTACAGCATGAAGTTTTACTGCCAATCACTGCTGTAGTGCAGAAATCCAACAACTTTTTGTTATAATTTTGACCTATGATTGGACACTTCACCATATGGCAAGCAGACTTCATCATCTAATTTGTATTTCTCTCCATCTGCCTCCTCTTCTTCACTTTTGTTCAAAATCTTCAGTTTCTCTGCATTTTCTGCCTTCAACTGATGTTATGTAAGCCGTTATCATTTTTCCTCTTCGGCTCTTTCTATTCTTACTTCATCATCCTTCCCTCCATCCTTTTCTTCTCCCCGGAGAAAATCTTTCACTTATCAGCAGAATTTTGTGAAACTGAACTCCCTTTCAGCTCAGAGGTTTTCAGTCGAGTGAAGCGCTGGTGAAAAAATAAAAAAAAATCTCTGACTGTGGAAGCCGTTCTGTATTAATGCTTCAATCAGCTGCACTGAAGTCAGGCTGTGGTGATTTTATAGACTATGTTCGGTTTGATAAGGCCTCCAAAATGTGGCTTCATGTGTGTTTAAAAACAGCAGTATGTTTAGCATGGTTAAGAAATCAAAAGGCTAAAAAGATGTTGATATAAAAACCCCTAGAGTTAAAACTGATGATAAAAATAGAGTTTAGAAAAAAAACAACTTAAAGACCCTAATGATATTTATGGCCACACATCTACAAAAAAGTACCCCAAAAAAGTTGAAACAACTGAATAAGTTCCATACAAAAAAAGCCACAAAGTAATAAAACATTATCAGACAAATATCTAAAATCAACAAAGAAGAAATATTAATTGATCCAAAAATACAAAAGTTTATCCTGAGAATTTAAATGGAAGCCAAGAAACCTAAAAATGACACAAAAGTTTCTACAACAAAACTGTCCTTTTTTAAAGAGATTATTTCAAAAGTTCAAGAGTAACTAACCCCAAATCAACTTTTTTTCTTTCTCTTTATTTTTTACATATAAATTGTCTAAATTGGGGCTTAAGGGTATTACCTGTTTACTTCTGCAGTATGTGGCCTAAAACCATATTGGTGCTGCCCTCTATGGTTTGAGCGGTAGCTGCTGCAGTTGCATTTTCCTAAAAGTTAAAACAGTGCCACTTGGTACATGCTTACGTCACAGCTCTAATGTACATAAAAGCCTCTCACACAGAGACTTGCCCCTGCAGCAAGGCAGGGGTTAGGACAGTGAGCACTGCAATGAAAGTTTGAACATTAGCTCATGTTAGCGATGCTGCTGCTAACATGGAGCCATGCCGTTCCTCGGCTCGGCAAGAACTAGCTGAGTTCTGCTTCACCTGAACAAAAACTTATTTATGTTACGTTAGCAATCCTGTTTGTGGTTCAATATGTTTTCAAACTAACTACAAAGTGTCATCTTCAATATTCCCTCGGTAATAAATCTGTGTGCAAGCAGAGCAGTAGCTCACTATCAGTTTTTTCTCATTGTTGAGCCAAGGTATTGTAGTTTTTTTCCCCCAAAAGTTAGTCACACCCCTGCTTAACCTCCTCCGCTCATCCCTACGCTCAGCCATGCCACTTAGTGTCTCTTGGCACCGCCCACTTCTTCAAAATTTGCCTGGGGGCGGGGTTAGTTACACTTTCAGTATAGACTAGTAACTTTTGTGACCTCATCTTGTCATTAACACGTGACAACATCCAACAGTCAGCTGATGTTCACTTCTGAAAGACTGATGGATTTCATATTCATGAACAGGATTTATTGCAGAAAAGAATGAGTTCCTGGGATGAGCTCGGTTCAGTTTTCCCTCATCTGTGTTCCTGACAGAGATGCTGGAGTTGCAGGACGGGGACTTTCGCCTTCGCTGCATGTAGTCGGAGGTTTTGATGTTAACAGAAGCAGAAGGAATGAAGGATGAGTGGCTGTTGAGACTTGAATTACTGCGATGTGATCTTCATGATGCTAATGGATTATAATCACTAAACTTGGTCAAACTTTCCTCCGCCGCTACGCGGAGCGGGCGAGACGAAAACAAAGTCTGTAGCCGTCAGGCTCTTCGGTTTATCAGATATTATGATGTTTATTACAGACAACGATGCTTGCTGGGAATTTACGTGAGAACCTGAGACTTTTGGTAAATCAGAGGGGAAGTTTTGGGAGGAGAGAAGTCACTCATGTTGCCGTTTGCTGCGACTTTCAAACCCTTTTTTATTTTTGCTGTCTAAGCACTAACATCACCGTCGGTCTTTTTTTTCTGCCTTTTAAGAAAACTCAGCTTTTTATCCTGCATGCTGCTCTGCCACTGTGACTCTGCATGATCTTGCTGTGGGTCAATGCATTTGTTTTAATGAATGCATGTTTTTACAAACAAAACAACAACATTGCAATCATTTATTCAACTTCCTTAATGGGTAATTACAGTCAAAATAAGGTCATTTGAGCCGTATCATGCTTCAATAGCTACAGGAAATAAAACTACAGCTGAGGCAACAAAACAAAATCCAAACCTTTAAGCGCCTGACTGTACATCGTCTCATTTCTTCATCCTTTAACTCTGACACAGACACGGCTCTTGTTTTGTAATTCTTCATCTCCCATTTTTGCCCTCTTTCTTCTTCCTTTCCAGCTCTTGCATCACAGCCTCAGTTTCCTTCCTCGCCTCTTTTTTTCATCTCAACCTGCTCATCCTGTCCATTTTAATCTCCCCGCAGCGTCTCCTCTCTGCTCCGCCGGCTCTGCTGTTCGTAATAAATAGACTGCTTGTGTCGTTTTTGCAGTGGCTGAAAATATTGTTTCCCGTGTCTGCCTGTGTGGAGATATGGTGATTTTCTGAAGTTAGCAGAACCGTATTTTGAATTTTTCCTGACATTCTTGTTTCCAGGTGAACTGGATTGCTCTTTTTTAAATTAAATGAAGCAGACTAAAACAAAAGTGTCTGTTTGATCCTCTACAAACTTTATCATTTCAGCACATGTTCAGACTCGGAGGCCAGAAGAGATTAAATTAATAAATAAAGTTACAATTTCCTGTCAACTTTTGTTCCTTTAACCTCTAATTTACACTAGATGTGGTTCCAATCCGCTCCGGTCCAAACTCCGCAGCAAATACGCAACCATTATAATCAGCAAGAGTATTTACACTGGCTCCACCCAGTGGTGTTGAGCGGACTGTGATCCGCCAAATATTTCTGCCTGATACTGGAGCTGCGCCGGAGCCAATCTACAAAGGTCATGTCGTAACATAGAACAGCATCTGTATTTTCAAAATATTTCACCAAAGGCAGACTAATGTTGTCACTATATTAATAAATATATGGATATATTTCTACATAAATGCAGTCAAATTGTATTGTTCTCTTTGGGAAGCAGGTGGAAACATGCAGCGTGCAGCATATGTATACACACGATACACGTGGATTTTATTTTGAAATCAAAAGTTTCAAAAAGACAACAGTGATACAGTTTCAATTGTGTTTGGAGTCCGTCTACCATATAATTATTTTGCTCTGACTTCCACATTTATCACTGGATTTATCACACAAGCTCGCATTTCCTGCACACGCTACTCAAACCTCATCTGTGCTTCGCACGGAAGCAGAGCGGACCGAAGCGGAACCGGACCGAAGCGGACGCTGCATAAATTGGGGTGCAAACAAATGGTGAACTGCGCACTGCAGCGGAGTGGAACAATACCGCATCTAGTGTAAATTCAATCATGTTCCATGTTCATCACAATCGAACTACAAGTTCTATTTTATTTGTGTTCATGAATTAAAAATGATCATATTAAAAACTAACTTCAAAAGGATAACAGCTACAACCTTGAGTTCTGAGTGGAAATGATTAACTTCTCTTTTCCGGCCCAGATCAACTCAAGGCAAAACTTGGTTCTTCCAGGTGACGGTGAGCTTTCACTGTCTAAAGTTTTCTCATTTCAGTCTTTGGATGAAGAAGTAATGAAAAGAAGAGCTTTTTGTTAATCAACAGCAACTTTAACGTACCCGACGACTGGAGCAGAAGGCTCACCTTCGCCTTTGATCGAGTGTCTGCAAAAAGTCGATCTGTTCAAAGACATGCGACCCCCTCGTCTCCTGGCATCGATCGATGTGAGGAGACAGATCAAGAGCAGACAGGCAAATACAAAAGGCTGTCTGTTAAGGAGAATGGCACATTGAGTCTGAGAGGAGATCAATACGGGGATTATGTATGCCTGCTGGAATATTTGTGTTTGACATTGATTGGGTTGATTTTGCATTTGATGGAAGCGTTGGTGCAATGAGACGGCCATGGTTTATAAAACAATCAAAATCACRGGCCGTGCTATAGATCAGACAGAGCCCAGAATGATCCAGAGAGCCTGCATTTAGAACAGACAGCCTTTTTCTAAAATGACATAAAAGCATGACATTTATATTTAAAAGGTATGCTTTAACATCTGCCACTGAAAGGCTTTCAGAAGACATTACAAAAGATTTGCTTGTTTTGTTTGATAAATACCAGAAAAAAAATCTCAGCTATAACAGAACATGAATCCTCCCTAATGGGGTCGTGGGTCTAAGTAGGCAAAAATTGGCTGTCTGTGAGGAGTCGAGCTGACCCTGTCAAATTATCATTGGTCCTAGACAGCCGGGGGCCTCGGAGATAAGAGGTGCCAGTTAAAAGTGTAAACACTGTCTAGACAAAGAGAAGAGCAGGATGTGTGTTTTTTTTTTACAAAGGCAGCCAGAGAAGAGAAAGCTTTGAAAGAGGGACACGTCTTTAAATCTGTTCAATACGCTGAAAGCTGTGCCATATTTTGTTTATTATTCATTTTATTTCATGCACTTTCTGATGAGAATGCTAACTGGTGAGGGCCAAAACAACTAAATGCAAAGTGTGGTTCRTGAAACTTGTGAGCCAACCCGATTTGGCTGCTGCAGTCCATATATTTCATGTGCTAGTAGCTCAAATTAACCAACAGGATCACGCAGAGATGCTCCTTTATGTGATTTGTAGACTCCTAAAAAGCTTCTGCTTGAATGCAAAAACCAAAAGATGAAACTCCAGACWGAAGATGAGGCTTAAAAACACACAGATATACAAAGACAGTGCAGTATCTGGCAGCTCGTGAAATCAAATGTGTTACCTTGTGCCACTTTTCAATCAATAACCCCAAAGTGTCCTACAGCTCAGCCCCACTATACAACACTGTGACAATCGATCTGTGGTTATTAAGTTTTTTTTTTACCATTCCTTAGCTATCCCACAAATCGAAGTAATATTATTTTCATGCTCGTCTCTTGGGGGGAAAGGCTTGTTCTATACCTCAAAGAGCTAAAAATCAACTACAGCCTCCTCATCTGTAAATATCATCGGCCCTAAACACCAGCAGGTCGCCGGCCTCAGGAGAAGCAGAAGCAGAAAATCAGTAAACAAATCACGGAGCCCTTCGAAGGATTGTGTGACCAAATTAATCTGTGCACGGTTGTCTTTCAGCCATGCTGATTTCGAGAACGGGGACTTAAGCTGGAAGAATCAACAGGGAGGAAAATTTGATGGTGTTTGATGTGGAAACTATGTGAAACTTCATTATAGCTGTAAAACAGGACTAAACGAGCTAAAGGGAGAGTGGGCATGATGCTATCAAACCAGAATGGACCGGTATGGAAGCTGGAGGTGGGCGGGGCGTGACGTTCCTTGTTTGGATTTAAAGGGGCAGCTTCAAAACGAGTTGTTCTGAGTCACACCTCAGAAAAGCAGTGAATGAGGGGCTTGTGGAGTTACACTAAGTAGTAATTCAGACTAAAGCTTTGCAGTTCCACTTTATATAGACCCCAACTGAAGGATTTAAATTAGTAAAAGAAGGATTAAAAAGCATCATATGTCTCCTTTAATGAAAGTCTGAAACAAACTGAAATAAAACTCAAATCCAACCAATAGAATTTGAACACTTAGGAAACTATAAATACTGAAAGCATGCTATTTTTATAAAAACTAAATGTTGTACAAATAACTACATACATGCAAACAGTGTTGTATAAAGTACCACAAAGTGATACTTGAGTAAAAGTACAAGTATCTAACCAAAAAATCACTTTGGTAAAAGTTTAAGTCTCCTTTAGGAATATTACTTGAGTAAAAGTCTTAGAGTATCTGATAGTTTTGGTACTTAAGTATTAAAAGTAAAAGTATTGATTTAAAATGAGCAGTTAGATTTTCTATAAAGGACATTTATTAAAACAATGCGGAAATGACTTGTATTAAAATAATTTATTGATGTTAAATTTAGGATGCACTAGTCCAGCTGTTTCAGTTTGTATACATATATCAAGGCTGAACAATCATTTCCCCAAAATGAAAATCTATCTGAGGGCTGCGGCCAAATGCAATAATATAATTTGTGAAATATAAATACTTCTTAAGTACAGTCCTTTTATTTTAATGATTATGTCCTGCTGGAGTGTGACATGATTTGTTTGTGTACAAACTAATACAGTATCAGAGTTTTATATATTTATACTTCTATTTCAACCACAATTAATTTCACTCTATAGGAGGCACAATTTATATGGATAGTATTTATTTTTTACAATAACACGCTGGAATGAAAACAAGCAAAAATGAAATTAATGACTTTCTACTTCTTGTCTTTTTTAAAAATGTAAGAAGTAAAAAGTACAGATAATTGTGTGAAAATGTAAGAAGTAGAAGTAAAAAGTAGGCTGAAAAATACTCAAATAAAGTACAATTACCCAAAAAATCTACTTAAGTACAGTAAAGAAGTATTTGTACTTAGTTACTTTACAACTCTGCATGTAAAGCTGTGCGGCTGCAGGATGAATCCGTAGCTTTCAGGATGAGTAGGTGTCACTGCACCACTTCTGACCGAGTCCTGAGACTCCTCAGCCTCTCCTGCCTGCTCTGAAATGAACATGCTCTGAGTAGAGGCTGTGCGGAAATGTCAGCAGTGTTATCTGCAGATCAGCAGCACAGATCAGAGACCAAGAACCACTGACACATTAACAGCTAAAATGTCAGCCATCTGCCACACACAGGAAGCTGAAGAAGCAGTTTCTCAGCAGCAGATGCAGCATCTCCTAAGAAAACTGTTATCAAAAGATTAAAGTTTCTCTGCTTTGATTGGTATAAAAATCTAAAACATGGCAACAAAATCCTTATTGATTTCTRTCTTCAAGCAACTTTACAAGATACATTTTATATTAACAACAGAAGTCAACAGTATGGTCAGTGTAACAATACTTCCTGTGTTAGGCTGCTGTCTCTCAGCAATACCGTTGCACAATTTCAATGAAACTAATTGATAACTTGGACATTTAGTACAGGAAGTAGGTAAGAAATTTAAWTTTTTTTTGTTAATGTCAGAAAACGTCACACAAACAGACAAACTAGCATTTAATTAAGGATGTAATGCAAATTGAATTTATATAAATTTGTGTTTCATATATAAAATGGGGTTGAAACATAATATTTTCTTGATATTTTGTCCAAATGTTATTTTTTACTTTTCCCCCTCAATTTATTAGAAAGAAAATATAAATTTTCTAAATAATATAATATTACTCAAAAATTAGTCTTCTTATATTTTAAAGTAGACATATGACACTTTTAAATCCTACTTTTTTCACATTCAACTCATTCAGCTGGGGTTTTTATAAAGTGGAACTACAGTGCTTTGGTTTGAGAGAGGGTTAGCATTTTGTAGCATGCAGAAACATTTTATTTATAATTTAATTAAAGGATGTCAGCAACAGAAGACTTGTCCATYCAGCCTTACATGWTGGAGCCAGARTCTGACCCAGAACCAGAGGAGAATTAAGACGAGGAAATTGTAGTTGGTAATTCAAGACCTTTTGTCAGTTTTGTTGAAGATAATTTGATGTAATAGTTCAGAAATCAGAGAAAACAGAGGAAACTAAACAGATGGAAAAATATGACCCAAACAGAATAAACGATATCTTTGTAGCACCAGGAGATACTAAATTCAACTTTTCTGCCTCCTAGAGACACAAAATCCACAAAACGTATTTAGCAGCTAAAAAAGTTAATTTTGCACAATATGTCCCCTTTAATGCAAAATATATAAAATATTTTCAATAATCTGGAGATGTCAAAATCTTAAATAAAATGCCATTCTATATCTGTGTTTGTGCAACAAAAAGGTTGGTGTAATAAAAGCAGCTGTGAAGGAAAAACCTTCAAATAAGGCTTTTAATGTGGATTTTTACCAGAATCTAATGAAACCACAATTTAAAGAGAATGACATAAATAAAAAGTAAACAAATAAATAGTACCATCCAGTGAGAGGCTCTTCTGCACAAAAAAAACCTATAAAAGCTACACAGCCGCAGCATGAAAACTAAATTTTGATGTTTTTCAACCCACCCCYAGAATCCCAATGACCTGCCTAAGCATTATATGAGTATTTATACTTTTCCCCCACACACTCACCAGATCTCTCATCCAACAAAACACATTTAGAACGTGTTTGCCCTCGAGACTTCCAGCAGAAAGTGTGGAAAACAAATTATCTAGCAACTCTGTGATTCTGTCGCGCTAACGTCGACCCCAAACCACAAGTTTCACCACCCTGCTGGATATGTTGTTTCACAAAAAGGTGCTTCTTATAAAGTGTCTGCAGTGGTGTCAGAAGATGTAGATGGTCTATGCGCATTGCTGCCACCAGTACAAACTACTGGAGGTTTGATCGTGACTCACTGTTCTACTTCAGGTCATTTACACCCACAAACCCAGCGATCCTTTTCGACTTTTGCCCCAGTCGTGCTTCCTCATCCATTCCTTCCCTTTGGCTGCAAGTGTTAAAAGCATCAAAGATTTACAACCTATCGGATGTCCGACTCTTCAGACAGATGAGCAGATCTGTCAGAGCTTTATTAACTGTCAAACTGATGATGACTAAGTGGAAACAGAGGGAGAAAGCGCAGACCAAAAGCAGAAAAAGGAAAGACAAAAGAAAAAAAAAAAGAATTGACACATACTTGAAGCCTGGCGCCATGTTGGCACAACTCCCAGTGCGAAGCCAGATGCAGTAAGGATCCCGCGAGGCCAGGCAGGCTCTGGAGAAAAACAAAAGGGTAATTTTTTTTTTTTTTTTTTACTTAAAGGGGCAATATCATGTAAACTCAACTTTTTAGAGTTTTATATCATGTTATAATGTTACACTCTCATAAAAAACATGCCCAAAGCCTTGCTCTGACTCATTCATGCATGTTTGAGAAATCCTGCAGTGGTTTTGAAGCCATGCTGAGGAGCAAAACGACAGGTGGGGACCAGAAACGCCTTTTGAAACCAGTAACGCCCCTGGGACGTGTGTTTAAGCCGAGCTTCCTCRTGGCAGAGAGCACCCCCCTCCTCCCCMCACACCCTGCCCATGACTCCTGCAGGCTCTCRGGTGAAACTGAAAGTGAAACTTAAACTCTCTGCTGAGCTCTCAGCATTAGTTCTCACTCAGTGAAGCTCTTTTCAGATTAAAAATACCTTTGAGGAAATGTATTTTCAGATGCCAAGTAAACTGCATCATGACAGACCAGCCCCCCACCCCCGCAATCGCAACAGGAACAGAGAGAGCCTTGTTTTACAGAGCGTGGTGCAATTCCACGCTCTGTAAAGCAAGGATAAATGAGAAGCTAAAAGTTTAGCACCAGTCATTTAGGAGGAACAAGGTAAATATATGTTTAATGAAGGTGTTAATGTCATTTAATTTTGGAAATGGAAGAACAATGTCATTTTCTTTTATACATGTTTGTTGCAACAGTTGTCATGTTGGTCGATGGATGGAAACATGTTGGAAAAGTTTAAAATAAAAGACACCTTAACCATTACTAAAGCTCATCTTCGCTCATCTGGCTTTTATGCAGCTCTACAGTCATAAAACTCTGCCGTTGCTCCAAAAATTGCTACATTAATAGTTCTATTAAGAATCTGCAGCAAATGCATAAAGAATAATCAAAGATCCATTAGGAAATAATTGATTGAAATGCACATCATCGAACTGCGGTGCAGTTAAAAATGGATCAGTGACGACACCTTTCTTTYGTTGAAATAAAGACATCATTTTAAACCCTGGCCCGGTCCTTAAACACTGAACTTTTAAGGAGTCCTCTACAAAACCAAAGGCACTTTTGAAACCACGGCTGCTTGTTTCAGACTAAGTGGACGTTCATAGGCCAGCAGCTAAGCTAGTCTCCGCTTAGAGACCGTGAGACGTCGTCCTGTCTCCTCGGGTTTTACATAAACACACACACAAACTGTGACAGCTGCTGCCATTTTGAAGTTGAAGAAAACCCTCAGCGATACAAAGAACAGTCACTTTGAGTTCCACACCAGTTTATTCCTAATGTCTGYCATTCACACACAAACACAGAAGTACAATTCACAAACACACAGTGACATCAAGGCCAACTGAGTCAAAGTCTGGCTGTCCAKGTAATTACAGAATCTACCAACTAACCCAGTAAAATAATGTTTGACAACATATTTTAAAAGTGCTGGGTATTGAGATCATTTTGAATTTATTTACTTTTATTAAATTTCTGCTGTCGTTAGTGGGAGTGGCTGTGATTTAATTTAAGCCTCTGTCTGTGGGGGTCTTGTGAAGATGTTTCTTTATTAATGCAGTTTGAAATGTTTAACTATTGTCTTGTCAGGTCAGTTAAACTTTGTGATTTTGTGGAGACTGTTGAATAAATCTGTAAGCTTATGGAGGCCCAGAAGTCCTACTAGTTGTATTTTTAAYTGACTAAAATCTTTCCTTTGTGAACATTATTTTATACTTTTTAAAATATTGTATCAGTAAGTACTGTATATACAACTATTCTAAGATATATTAGTAAAAAATTCATTAAGGAATTTCATATAGCTCTATAAAAAAGTTCACTTTGAACTGTACTATAATTAGATTGGGCATAGTATTGCTGCTTTTTCACAGCTGGTGATAATGTGTGTTATTCATGACTAATGGTAGATAATTTCAATCCAAATTGTATTTTTCAAGTCTTTACAGAATGAAACTTAATGTCGCCACTTTCACATTTATCACATCTGAAATTCCCCTTATTTTTGGTTCCAGATCGAAACCATTTTTCCACGTCTGTAGCTGTGCGAGGAGATAAATCAGCAGGAAAAAATACAATACTCTGACTGGGAACACACTCCGTCTTTGCGTGATGGAGTTACAGCTGGTGGAAGCCACTCTGCGCTCCTGCAGCTGTTGCCACACCAGACTGGCTGGCTTTCATTCATCCTACTCAGTAATTAAAATGAGCCTGATTAATGTCAATGTGTGTATGGGAGTGTGTGCATGCATGCGTGCATATGTATCACTCTCGAGTGATGAAAGTGCTCTAGTTTGGGCAGTGAGCTCTGCTCATATCAGTCTAATGAAGTCTATAAYAAGGTTCTTTTTCTCTCCATATTTTACTTTGCAAACGTTCAACATTCCCCAAGAACACTCATTTCTWTATTTATTATGTTGACAAATAAGGCATAGTATTTTAATTTTAGAGATTTTCTTCATTCTTATTTCTGGATGTTTTTCAGGAGATTGTCAAATTCAGAAACATCATATTTCTCCCGCTAAAAATGGCAGCTTTGATTTAACATCACAGACTTGTGGAACCAGATTTCAAAAAGCTAGTTCCTTACTTTTTACAGGCTCCGTGTTGGGTGCAGCGGCTGAGAGGAACTCTTATGACACAGCTGGTGAACGCTACAAACAAGGCGTGGTGGTCTTTATCCAGCTCCAAGCCCAGAACCCTCCTGTCCTCCTGACCCTGAACRTTGCATCTGGACGAAGAGAAACGCCGTTTATTCACAGATTTATATTTCAGCTGCAGCAGATTAAAACAGTCAGAAGAGCAATACTTTGACGGGTTGTAGACGTCGATGTCCTCCAGCAGTTTGGATCCAAAGCTGTCGTTTGGATGGGTGCTAGCCAACACTTTGAGGACTCGTCCATCGTCTGAGCCCAGGAACATCACTGTCCGGTCCTTGTTAGGGCCGGCTGAAACGTCCACCACAATCTGGGTCAACTTGGACCTGAGAAAAAAAAAAGAAATATTTTATGCTTCTAAATCAAATCCTTCAGTTGGGGTCTATATAATGTGAAAGGCAAGGTCTGAATTCCTCCTTATCGTAACTCCACAAGCCCCTCTTTCACCAAAAAGATTCCTCGGCATGTTTGAAGACATGTTGGATATTTCTGCTTCAAATTCTCATTAACAAATGCTACARATGTATTTTAATATTGAGTTAGTTTGATCATATTCAGTTCTCTCTACTGCACCCACGTATGTAATAATCCGTTAATTAAACAATTATGTGGTGGTCTGATCTCTGCTTTGCTTCCTTTATTACTTTTTTCCAACCTTCCGGCACATAAAACACACATTAAAGCAAAAACAACAAATCCACATTCATTTTTGCCCCCCGGTGCTCTGGCTGTTCTACTCACTAATGTTATATAAGAGAGTCAGCAGATCTCTGAGGTGCTCCTTGGATATCCGCATCATCATTATCTGGGTCAGTTTGGACCTCTTCGGCAGAGAGGCTAATTTGAACATGGAATTAAGAATCTCATTCTCGTTTCAGACTGGTAATTAGAATCCATCAGAAACTCATTTCAAATCTGCAGGCGGAGATTAAAAAGGTCATAGAATTTCAGAGCCGCGGAGTCCGAGGGAGACAGAGCGAGAACTTCCTGTGAGCCAGCCACTAATCATGGCTGATACCGATGATTATCCTCAAGGCTTTCAGGTCAGCGTGGCGGATTCACTGCCTCTCAGAGACGCTGTCATTTCCTAACTTACCTCTTATGGGTACACTTTGCTTTCACTTCGTTCTTCCTGACCTTTTAGAACTTGTTCTGTATTGTCCCAGTTCTTCCAGGAGTATTTCATTCAATCATTTTGAAGGAATTTATTAGTTAGTTAGATACTGATTTAAAGGCACAGTGTGTAGGATTTTGTCAATTCTTTTAGCCGAAATTGAGATAATCACTAATGACAATAATAAGAAACATGTCTAATCATTGCAGACAACGACCTTGTTTTGTTGTTTTTACCTTATAAAAAGCTGTTTATATCTCCATGGTCGCGGGTCGCCACTACAGGCAGCCGCCATCTTTTCTACGAAGGCTCATGAAGGACAAACTGCGGTGGCGGCGTCAAAAACAGTTTTAGTTGTAATACTATAAATGTAATATTTGTTGTCTGTCATTGTAGCTGGGATAATTTTACTTATTAAAGCTCATAATCTTACCACTTGAAACATCACTAGCCCTGAAGCTGCTGGTAGACATCGCGGTTGGAATCAAAGGTTTTTGACACTTGAGAGACACCATAGCAACTCCTTTGCGTTTGGAAGCAGGGTGTGGGAGTGGGGGGAGGACCAGGGAGGATGAYTCAACCACTCAACCACTAGATGTCGCTGAAAACAACAAATCCTACACACTGTGCCTTTAAAGCACCACACCATTTGTCTTAGTTTCCTTTTTTAAGGCTTGACTTTTATAATCTATTGTTTGACTATTGTAATGTCCTGATTAAAATAGCTTTAGATACATGCCCAAAACAACTCATAACAATCATGACAACACAAAGAAAAAAACGTTATAAATTCATTAGGAAAGATTTTTTTTCCTGTACGAGTTGCCTGCAATTCAGCCGTAGGCCTGTAGTGGGTGTACAAGGCACTGAAGATCCCTGTATAAAAAGACCAGAACTTCCGGTTTCGGACAGCRTTGCTGTGATCGCTTCAGCGTAAGCAATAAAGCTCGCTCATAAACCAGATCTGGGTTGTATGGTTCCATTCACTTCACATTTTAATCTATTCAAAGTTTATGTGGTTTTGTCGCGATTTCAGTTAACGAACACGAAATATTCTTACAGTTATCTTGATGAAATAAAACAGAATCTTGCTGCTCATTGTGGCAGTCGGTGGAAATAACACTTACTGTGCTTTAAAGTTCAATTTGACTGGAGTTCAAAAACTTATTTACACCTGTAGATGCTTATTTTGGCTTAAAAAAACGAACTCTTCAAGGTAAAGAAGCTTTCAGTCAAATGTGTACTGTTGGTGTACAACAGAGAATATGCTGCTTATCTTAAGCAGCAGAATCCATTCCTTATATTGTTTACAGTAGGTGTTGTGTCTTTCAAAATTCTCTTTTTGCCAGAAAATGACAATCTTAATGGTAGACTGCATGCATAACCTGGCAACTTTTAATGATCATGTAATATCTTTTCCTTGCCTGTTTTCTATGAAAGACTTTAAAAAGTTCTTTTGTCCCCCAAAAATATTCAACAGCGTTATTGGCAAATGTAATGATACAGCCTAGCTGAGCAGAGTGCAGGTCCTGTGGCCCTAAAAATAAAAGTATTTGCTTTGAGGAAGTGATGATTTTGTAAAGTTTAATATTTCTCTGCTTGAACACTGGTAGGCAGTCTTAAAATTTGACCAATTTAAGTGTTAAAACAGTGAGCTTATTATACCTTATACCTTATTATACCTTACAGTGAGATATTATACCTGCTGGATGTTCTGGTGAAGCAGGGATGGTCGTTGACTGAGGGTACAGCTTCGTCCATCAGAGGATAGGACTTGATGAAGGTCAGCATCTCGTCAGGAAACTGTACCGACGATTTGTAATCTGAAGCTTGACCATCGCCCGCACAGGTACCGGGCCTGGAGATGAAGACAAACTGTTACAACTAATCTGCTTCAAAACATCTGATACAGAAAGAAACACTGATTTAAAGCAGCCAAATCTAAGTTCTCACCTCGGTCTGGGAACGTTCTCGTCGGGTACTGGAGTCCAGGATGAGTCGCTGGTCCTCTGCTCTTTGAACTTTCCATTGAAGACTTTCTCAATATCATCCATGTAGAAGGCACAAACTGCTGAGCCGGGGATACTGAAGAGAGAAAAACTCTAAATCAAAATTATTCTGTCGAAAGGATCGATGATTTCAAAGGAACTCCATGAAAAAAAAATGCTGAAAGAAAATTGGTCATGTTCGGAAAAACTCTCAAACCTGCTCTGACTCGGTAAACACAATCAAGGAAAACCGAAACTGGGAAAAACACAATCGTCAAATCACATCAAGAAATTACTACAAGGGAGGCGAAGCAGTCGAGAAAGAGCAAGAACATCCTTCCATTCAAAAAAACATGCATTATGTCCATCAAACTCATCATATGTGAACCTTCAGAACACTTGAAAATATAAAACGCTGATTGGTCCAAACTTCTGCCTTGACCATAAATACTTAAGCAAAAAAAAAAAAATCGAACTAACTTGCTTCAGAAAGGCTCTAATCTCCTCTGCTGAGTTTTAGACCAGAATCCATTTATCAAATCTAACTCTTAAATAACCTCAAATAGTGCAAATGAAGACAGACAGGACACTGGAGACATTTATAGAGAACCAACCCCTTCACCTTTGAATCAATACATCATTTTAACACACTGAGAAGCAACTGAAGAGATGAGTTTCCTGAAACATTAGGAGTGCTTTAAAAAAAGTATGCACAGAGAGGGGGGACGCCAGGGAAGTGAGAACCCACCAGAAATTTCTTTTGCATTTTATGCAAATCGCTACCTATGAAGACCCGTTTTGACATTTTATTATCCCTGACCTAAATTTTAGCATGGACCCACTTCCAACATGAAATCTTAAACTAAGTCCCAGGAGGGAGAACCTGTCCACCACGTGCCCAGATTTTAAATGATGTCCTCATTTCCATAAATGTCTCTGACTGAAAGAAATGGCTTTGCTTCCCAACAATTACCAACAAAAAAACTACCCCGCGAAGAATAAAAAGTCCTCAAACAAAATTAAAAAAAAAATAAGACCCTGGTTGTTTCAATGACAGCTTTAACAAAAATATTAATTATCATTTGCATCATATTTGTACCCAAAAATAGAATTTTCTTCTTTTTTTTTTCATGCTTGGTAAAATGTTATCACTTTAAAATCAAATGCCTCATTTAATCCTTCCTAATTTATATGCAAATGTTTTTGTAATCATATTTTGCGTCAACGGACGTGATGAAACATTTTAATTTAGAGATGTTTCAAAAAAACATGTCCCTTTTCTAAAAATAATCAGCCTCACTAAAAAGTTCGAAGCAATCATCAGAAATACCAACATCTATTGCACGTCTTCGAGACGTTACCTGTTGGCCTGAGTGGTGAAGACTCCGATAACTGCAGGTCTCTGATTGATCTGCAGCACATTGGTGAGAGACTGAAGAACATCAAAGTAAAAGAAGGAGTCTCCAGGAACTGAACAGTTCAATCGAGCCTGAACACACACAGACACACACACAGTGTTTGTTTAAAGATAGATACACAGCCTGAAGTGTCCTGATACATTAAGATAGCTAACCGATTAGGTCTTTTTAAATG
>NW_013953670.1:71054-71455 GCF_001266775.1 Austrofundulus limnaeus
GACACACACAGTGTTTGTTTAAAGATAGATACACAGCCTGAAGTGTCCTGATACATTATTAAGATAGCTAACCGATTAGGTCTTTTTAAATGGCCGATGTCAGTGCTGAGCTTTAAAGATCAAAGCAGCCGAAGGCCTATTTAAGAAGACAATTTGTTTGTTCGACTCATAAAAGTGACGAAACGTGAAGAAATGTGGGTTAAGGCTCATGTAGGGTGTGTCTGATGGTCAATAGTAGGAAAAGCTTCGAGTTTCTGTCCAATCAATTAGAAAAACTCAGGTGACAAAACAGATTTGTTTTATTACATGGCCTGCTGATGATGTTTTAAAACACAATGCTGTTTAGTTATGATTAAAACACTTTTAATTGGCTGAAAATATTAGCAAAGCATAACATTATC
>NW_013953671.1:0-696 GCF_001266775.1 Austrofundulus limnaeus
GATGGATGGATGGTGTTTGTTTGTCTGTTAGCAACATATTTCTTGAAGCACAGGACAAGTTTTGATGGACAGAATGCTCTGTGGATGAAACATTTGTAGTTTTTGAGTAAAGAGACATAAAGTTCAGCCTGACCAGGAGCGAGACCTGCAGACTCCTTCATCCTTGTTTGGGGAGTTTCCCAAAGAGGGACTCTGGTTTGGTTCTGGCTCCGTGGACCAGTCCACTGAGGTGTTGGGAGGAGTCACATCCAGCTCCAGAAACATGATGTTCTCCGCCTGCATGGAGGCAAAACAAGCAGCTGAGACACGCTTTCATGATCCAGAACCTCATTACAGCTTTCATAAAGGTTTACGGTTTTAAACGTTTTATCAAAAAGTAGAATTCTTAAATACTAACAAAATACTCATTGTACATACAAATACAGTAATGGTATTTTCTGTAAGTACACAAACTGAATGAGTGATGTCTGCTTCGCAGGCCAGCAGAGACTGGACTTCATCAGGCTGCTGAGGTCAGCCGGTCTGAAGCAGCGACCTCTCACCCAGGCCTAGCTTGTGGCAGAAGGTAGCTAAAACTTAAAAGTAGTAAAAAGGTAGCTAAAACTTAAAAGTAGTAAAAAGGTAGCTAAAACTTAAAAGCAGTAAAAAGGTAGCTAAAACTTAAAAGCAGTAAAAAGGTAGCTAAAACTTAAAAGC
>NW_013953671.1:1640-2017 GCF_001266775.1 Austrofundulus limnaeus
CTGACACTCTGAGGAGGTGTAGGAGCTGCTGACACTCTGAGGAGGTGTAGGAGCTGCTGACACTCTGAGGAGGTGTAGGAGCTGCTGACACTCTGAGGAGGTGTAGGAGCTGCTGGCACTCTGAGGAGGTGTAGGAGCTGCTGACACTCTGAGGAGGTGTAGGAGCTGCTGGCACTCTGAGGAGGTGTAGGAGCTGCTGACACTGTGGAGGTGTAGGAGCTGCTGACAGTCTGTGGAGGTGTAGGAGCTGCTGACACTCTGTGGAGTTGCAGGAGCTGCTGACACTCTGTGGAGGTGTAGGAGCTGCTGACACTCTGTGGAGTTGCAGGAGCTGCTGACACTCTGTGGAGGTGTAGGAGCTGCTGACACTCTGTGGA
>NW_013953671.1:2197-3061 GCF_001266775.1 Austrofundulus limnaeus
ACATTATATTCTGAAAACAGTTTTATTATTGTACACATTTTGATTATTAAAATGCGCGCATATTTATTTATAACAATTTGCTAACATTTTTCTAGACAATCATGTTATAACTCATCTTATCTTCATCTTGTGTTTTTCCTGGAATAAAAACCCACAGCTGTTTCAAACGTTTCCTTTTCTATGAAACACTGCAGCTGATGAAAAACTGAAACTAAATGTTGTGTCATCAGTTCAGTGAACGTCTACATGCTAACAACAATGTTTCTGGGACAGTACGGATCAGACGGCCACGCTGACCATAAAGTGTAAAAGGCTTGTTAAAAGCTAAAGCAGCAGTAGGGTAGCTATATGTAAATAACAATTTAAATGTAGCTTTAAAATGAGTAGTCAAAGGCTAAAAGTCGCAAAATTATATTTCAAGGTAGCCAAAGGCTAACTGAAAGCTACAAGCAGCATTGGGGTAGCTGTAAGCTAATCTCAACAAAAACGTAGCTATAAACAGCAAAAATTAGTCAATAGCAAAAGCAGCAAAATGTTACCCAAAAGTAGCCAAAGGCTAGCTAAAAGCCAAAATACGTGAATCAGTGGACAAACAAGACGTACATGTGCAACAACTGGGACATTAAATATCTGTGAAAGATACTTTTCTTAAACTGCTTCTTTCAAACGAACTCATTCTGAGTTCAACTGAACTAAACTACATCTGTTTGACTGGAGAAGAAAAGATACATTTATACATTTCTTCCAAACTGTGACGATCTGTGTGTTGTGTGTGTTGTGTGATTCCTGTTGTTGTGTGTTGTGTGATTCCTGTTGTTGTGTGTTGTGTGATTCCTGTTGTTGTGTGTTGTGTGATTCCTGTTG
>NW_013953671.1:4061-6715 GCF_001266775.1 Austrofundulus limnaeus
TGTGTGATTCCTGTTGTTGTGTGTTGTGTGATTCCTGTTGTTGTGTGTTGTGTGATTCCTGTTGTTGTGTGTTGTGTGATTCCTGTTGTTGTGTGTTGTGTGATTCCTGTTGTTGTGTGTTGTGTGATTCCTGTTGTTGTGTGTTGTGTGTTGTGTGTTGTGCCTCCTTGTGTCCTCTTCCCTTTGGGTTTGTTCCTGCCTGATAGAAACCATCTGATTACTTCCTGTTGTGTTTCCTCTAAGTGAGTCAGTGTTACTCTCAGGAAACACAACGTTGTCTGTGCCCTGCTGTGACCAGTTTTTACAACACAACTACACACACTTACCCTGTATCTGGAATGAGGTCCCATGGCTATGGCAATCCTGGCGTACTGACTGATGGGTCGTTTGTAACCAACTGCTGATGCCGGTCGTTTCTTCATCTGTGAGGATTTACTGCAGGAACAACGAGACRAACCATTTTAAAATCTGTTGTTGTTTGTTTACAAGGTAACAGAAGCTGAGTTTCTGATGTGCTTTGAAAGAAGCACAGAGTCAATTATTTCTGTCCTGCAGCTCAAATGAGAATAAAAACAACCTGGAAGTGTTCCTGACCTTTCTGCAGGAACCAAAGGTTTGAACTTCCACTGATCCTCCTCAGGGTCAAACATCAGCCTGTTCATGATCTTATTCTTCTCCTCCGGAGGGATGAAGTTCTCTATGATCAGATACCTGTGATCACAGGTGTGCACACACACACACACACACACAGAGAGGTGAAGGCTTCATGTTACACTCTAAAGCCTTTCATTCATCATGGACAGGCTGGAGAGGCTGAAACATGAAACGCTCTCAGATTAAAAAGATAAAAAATAAACCACAGAGAGAAGCAGCCGAAATAATAACATTAACTAATAATCTTCATTCAGACGTCTTCAGCTCCACTTTAAATGTTGTTTTTGTTTAAATCTGCTTCAACAAATGGTTAAAAAGGTATTTTTGTCTTCTTATGATGCTTTCTGATAAACTTTGACTACTTTTAGTTTTTAGTTAATCTTTTGGCACTTTTATTTATTATTATTTATTTTATTTACCGTTATTTAACCAGACATGTCCTGCTCAGATCTCAGACCTTTTTCAGCTGAGGCCTGAAGACCACCGGTTGTAATGTTGTTGTGTTGTCGGGGGGAACCAGAGTACCCAGAGAAAACCCACACCAACACGAGGAGAACATGTAAACACAAAGACCCCAGGTCTGAAGCGGGGATCAAACCCAGGACCTTCTTACTGTGAGGCGTCGGTGCTAACCACTGAACCATCGTGCTGCCACTTTTAGCTATTAGTTAGCCTATCTGAACTTTTAGCTTAAAGTTTGTCCTTTTTAACTTTCAGCAAACATTTTACTACTTTTAGCTTTAGTTAGCTTTTTGATACTTTTATCCTCTAGCTATCCTTTTTCTGCCATTAGCTTTTAGGGAGGTTTTAGCTACTTTTAACTTTAAATTAGCATTTTCCTACTCACATTTACCTTTGGGTTATCATTTTG
Source organism: Austrofundulus limnaeus (assembly GCF_001266775.1). Lineage (NCBI taxonomy): Eukaryota > Metazoa > Chordata > Actinopteri > Cyprinodontiformes > Rivulidae > Austrofundulus > Austrofundulus limnaeus. Next base: position 5,587 of record NW_013953671.1, read on the forward strand.
ATGTGTGTAGCTTTAAGTTAGACTTTATTTAGCTTTTAACAAACTGTTTGCTACTTTTAGCCTTTAGTTATCCTTTTGCTACTTTTAGCTTTTAGTAAGTGTTTAACTACTTTTAGCTTTTAGTAAGTGTTTAACTACTTTTAGCTTTTAGTTAGCATTTTCCCACTTTCATACATATTTAGGTTATTTTGATATGTTTAGCTTTGTTATATTTTTTTGGTATTCAGCTTTTAACTAGCTGTTTTCTACTTAAAGCCTCTAGTTATCCTTTGCTACTTTTAGYTTTGGGTTAGCCTTTTCCTACTTTTAGATTTAGCTTGCCTTTTGTCATTTCAAGCTAGTATTTAGTTACTTTTTCTGTCTAGTTATTTTTCCATCCATCCATCCATCCATCCATCCATCCATCCATCCATCCATCTGGATGGATGGATGGATGGATGGATGGATGGATGGAGTAGCATTTAGCTAGCCTTTTGCTACTTTTAGCTATCTTTTCGTCGTGGTCAGTTCAGGTTAGATTTTGTTTTTCTTGTTTTAACAAGTTTTTTACACAAACAAACAGTTTTACTTGATAAAGTAACAGAAMATTTTTCATTGTGTTGAAAACTAAAACACAAGTTTTATTTTTTACAGAGAAATGGTAAAAACCATATATATTTGTGTAGTTGTGCATCAGATTTCAGATGGTTGTGTTACTCCAGGACTGGACCTACTTGAACTTTAGCTCTCTGGTCAGCTCGTTCTGAGTCTGCTCCAGCTCCTGTCGGCTCCTCACGTGCTCCTCGTTCACGTCCTTCATCTCAGCCTTGATGCACTGCAGCTTGGTGTACAGCTGAGGAGGACACAACACAAACTGTGAGGAGGTGCAGCAGCTGCTGACGCTCTGAGGAGGACACAACACAAACTGTGAGGAGGTGCAGCAGCTGCTGACGCTCTGAGGAGGACACAACACAAACTGTGAGGAGGTGCAGCAGCTGCTGACGCTCTGAGGAGGACACAACACAAACTGTGAGGAGGTGCAGCAGCTGCTGACGCTCTGAGGAGGACACAACACAAACTGTGAGGAGGTGCAGCAGCTGCTGACGCTCTGAGGAGGACACAACACAAACTGTGAGGAGGTGCAGCAGCT
>NW_013953671.1:8884-10009 GCF_001266775.1 Austrofundulus limnaeus
CTGTTGAGGTGTAGGAGCTGCTGACACTCTGAGGAGGTGTAGGAGCTGCTGACACTCTGAGGAGGTGTAGGAGCTGCTGACACTCTGTGGAGGTGTAGGAGCTGCTGACACTCTGAGGAGCAGAATGAGCTGCTGACACTCTGTGGAGGTGTAGGAACTGCTGACACTGTGAGGAGGTGTAGGAGCTGCTGACACTCTGAGGAGGTGTAGGAGCTGCTGACACTCTGTGGAGGTGTAGGAGCTGCTGACACTCTGAGGTGCAGAATGAGCTGCTGACACTCTGAGGAGGTGTAGGAGCTGCTGACACTCTGTGGAGGTGTAGGAACTGCTGACACTGTGAGGAGGTGTAGGAGCTGCTGACACTCTGAGGAGGTGTAGGAGCTGCTGACACTCTGTGGAGGTGCAGGAGCTGCTGACACTCTGAGGAGGTGTAGGAGCTGCTGACACTCTGAGGAGGTGTAGGAGCTGCTGACACTCTGAGGAGGTGTAGGATCTGCTGACACTCTGAGGAGATGTAGGAGCTGCTGACACTCTGTGGAGGTGTAGGAGCTGCTGACACTCTGTGGAGGTGTAGGAGCTGCTGACACTCTGAGGAGGTGTAGGCGCTGCTGACACTGTGAGGAGGTGTAGGAGCTGCTGACACTCCAGTCCTCCTGCAGGCTGCTCAGCCGTGGCAACAACACTGAAGCTGTGGAGTCTGAAGAGTCATCATCCAATGGAGCATCAAGCTCTCCTTCCTCATCTGAATCCACTCAGGAAGGCTTGTGTTCAGGTTGTGTTCAGGTTGTGTTCATGTTGTGTTCAGCTTGTGTTCAGCTTGTGTTTAGCTTGTGTTCAGCTTGTGTTCAGGTTGTGTTCAGGTTGTGTTCAGGTTGTGTTCAGCTTGTGTTCAGCTTGTGTTCAGCTTGTGTTCAGCTTGTGTTCAGGTTGTGTTCAGGTTGTGTTCAGGTTGTGTTCAGCTTGTGTTCAGCTTGTGTTCAGGTTGTGTTCAGCTTGTGTTCAGGTTGTGTTCAGGTTGTGTTCAGCTTGTGTTCAGCTTGTGTTCAGGTTGTGTTCAGCTTGTGTTCAGGTTGTGTTCTGCTTGTGTTCAGGTTGTGTTCAGCTTGTGTTCAGCTTGTGTTCAGG
>NW_013953671.1:11009-11445 GCF_001266775.1 Austrofundulus limnaeus
GTGTGTGTGTGTGTGTGTGTGTGTGTGTGTGTGTGTTAGGTAAAAGTTTTTGGGTGTCGACCTTCTTGAGCTTCTTGGTTTTGGCTTCGACCTCCTGCTGCAGAGAGCTGAAGGTTTCTCTCAGCTCCAGGGTCTCTTCATCCTGGTTCAACATCTGCTGCTGCATCTCCCTCTCACTGCGCGTCTGAAACCAGAAAAACACGTGAAGAAGCAAACATGTGGACAGGTTGACCAGGAAGTCAGCTCAAAGAAAGAAACACGAATGGTTGACCTGCTCAGCAATCTCCTGCCTTTTCATCTCAAGCATCTTCTGCTGCTCGTTGGTGTGATCAATGATGTTCTTCCCTCCCACCAGCAGCTTGCTCTCCATCGCCTGACAAATAAAAACAATCTTTAGATTTGGTTTTTACTTGTTTTGATTTGATTTGATTTGATT
>NW_013953671.1:12328-12951 GCF_001266775.1 Austrofundulus limnaeus
GGTAGTCTTTGTAAGGTTACGGTGTGTTACTGATGGTAGTCTTTGTTAGGTTATGGTGTTACTGATGGTAGTCTTTGTTAGGTTATGGTGTGTTACTGATGGTAGTCTTTGTAAGGTTACGGTGTGTTACTGATGGTAGTCTTTGTTAGGTTATGGTGCATTACTGAAGGTGGTCTTTGTTATGTTATGGGGTGTTGCTGATGGTAGTCTTTGTTAGTTTATGGTGTGTTACTGATGGTAGTCTTTGTTAGGTTACGGTGTGTTACTGATGGTAGTCTTTGTTAGGTTATGGTGTGTTACTAATGGTAGTCTTTGTAAGGTTACGGTGTGTTACTGATGGTAGTCTTTGTTAGGTTATGGTGTGTTACTGATGGTAGTCTTTGTTAGATTATGGTGTGTTACTGATGGTAGTCTTTGTAAGATTATGGTGTGTTACTGATGGTAATCTTTGTTAGTTTATGGTGTGTTACTGATGGTAGTCTTTGTTAAGTTATGGTGTGCTACTGATGGTAGTCTTTGTTAGGTTATGGTGTGTTACTGATGGTAGTCTTTGTAAGGTTACGGTGTGTTACTGATGGTAGTCTTTGTAAGGTTACGGTGTGTTACTGATGGTAGTCTTTGTA
>NW_013953671.1:13881-14143 GCF_001266775.1 Austrofundulus limnaeus
GATTACTGAGATGCATCAGGACATGTACCATTCAATGTACACCTGACGGCTGTCAGGTGCAATTCCCTAAGGAAAGTAATTTTCAGCTACCAATGCTAATGGATAATGCTAGTCCATCTGTATGTTGGATTGGAGACCTGACTCAAGATCTTCTGGAACCAGCAAGAGTGTGGGAAAAATTCATTTTGGCTAATGTGTCTGAAGTGACGAGATCACAATACCCACCTCACTGTACTCTTAAGTATTTCAAGACTGGTTTATC
>NW_013953671.1:15086-15762 GCF_001266775.1 Austrofundulus limnaeus
GTGTTACTGATGGTAATCTTTGTTAGGTTATGGTGTGTTACTGATGGTAGTCTTTGTTAGGTTATGGTGTGTTACTGATGGTAGTCTTTGTTAGGTTATGGTGTGTTACTGATGGTAGTCTTTGTTAGGTTATGGTGTGTTACTGATGGTAGTCTTTGTTATGGTGTGTTACTGATGGTAGTCTTTGTTAGGTTATGGTGTGTTACTGATGGTAGTCTTTGTTAGGTTATGGTGTGTTACTGATGGTAGTGTTTGTTAGGTTACGGTGTGTTACTGATGGTAGTCTTTGTTACGTTATGGTGTGTTACTTACTGCCTTTGTTAAGTTATGGTGTTAGGTTATGGTGTGTTACTGATGATAGTCTTTGTTACGTTATGGTGTGTAACTGATGATAGTCTTTGTTAGGTTATGGTGTGTTACTGATGGTAGTCTTTGCTACGTTATGGTGTGTTACTGATGGTAGTCTTTGTTAGGTTATGGTGTGTTACTGATGGTAGTCTTTGTTAGGTTAAGGTGTGTTACTGATGGTAATCTTTGTTAGTTTATGGTGTGTTACTGATGGTAGTCTTTCTTAGGTTATGGTGTGTTACTGATGGTAGTCTTTGTTATGTTATGGTGTGTTACTGATGGTAGTCTTTGTTAGGTTATGGTGTGTTACTGATGGTAGTCTTTGTTA
>NW_013953671.1:19967-22623 GCF_001266775.1 Austrofundulus limnaeus
GATGGTAGTCTTTGTTAGGTTATGGTGTGTTACTGATGGTAGTCTTTGGTAGGTTATGGTGTGTTACTGATGGTAGTCTTTGGTAGGTTAGTCCCAGCCTCCAGCAGGTCATTCAGCAGGTCCCTGTGTGGTTCTGGGATTTTTTCTCACTGTTCTTGTGATCATTTTGACCCCACGGGGTGAGATCTTACATGGAGCCCCTGATGGAGGGAGATTATCAGTGGTCTTGTAGTTCTTCTATTTTCTAATTATTGCTCCCACAGTTGATTTCTTCACACCAAGCTGCAGAGTCAGTCTACCCCAGCCTGGTGCATGTCTACAGTTTGTTTCTGGTGTCTTTACACAGCTCTTTGGTCTTCACCTAAGTGTAATGTAGAGTGTGACTGTTTGAGGTTGAGAACAGGTGTCTTTATACTGATAATAAGTTCAAACAGGTGACATTACTACAGGTGACGAGTGGAGGACAGACGAGACTAAGTTACATATCTGTGAGAGACAGAAATCTTCCTTATTTGTTATTGACCAAATACTTATTTTCCACCATAATTTGCAAATAAATTCTTTAAAAATCAGACAATGTGCTTTCTAGGTCAAAGGTTTGATGTAAGTTACAGGCCTGTCATGTTTTTAATTGGGAGAACTTGTTGGTGGCTGACTAAATACTTTATTTCTCCACTGTATATGCATAGTACATACTGCTACTCAGTTCCACCTCTTTCTTTAGTTTCCTAAGCCTTTCAAGCTGTTGAATAAATACTAAATACCCTTTAACACACTTAAAGCACATATTAAYATGTTTTCTTATTCAGAACAGACTCCTTTCCTCATCGAAGCAGAAAAGAAATTAGACATGTTGGTTTGCTGTGTGAGATGAACCCTGGGGCCTCTCACTGTAAGAGAGAAAAAAACCCAGGAATGTATCTGGATCTGAAAAAACCTCTGCGCTAACGTATGATTTATTAAGGTTGCTCAACTGTGGAGGAAGTGTGTGGTGAAAAAAGTAATGGAAGTGAAAACTGGTCTTTATTTAGTTTGATTAAAACAAAGACAGGATCAGTTAGTTGCTGGATTTGATTTCTAACATTACCTAAAATAAAACAGTTTGTTTTCATTTTAGGCTTTTATTACTGTTATTATTTAAAAGATTTCAGCCTGTCTGTACTTCTCCCAAACACCAGTGTCACATTCAACAAATCATTTTTATAGCTTTCAGAGTTTGTTCAAAACTTGAAGGAATGCATATCACCTGCTGCCTTTCATGCTGGATTTTTACGCAAAGACTCTCAGCTACTACCATACCAAATTTTAACTCAATATCTGTAAGATTTACTGTCATTACTAATTTCATGTTAGCTAATGTTGATTGGCCATCTTGACTTGTATTGATTCCAAACATTATTCAGTTGTAAACATACGTCAGACACATACTTTCTGAGAGTTTCAGTGAAGTCTGTGCTGTGGTTCAGGAGATATTTTGCTAACAGGGAAGCAGAGCTGACTTTAAGTGGTCTGATTGAGCTTAAAGTCCATGTTAACAGACTCAGCTGCTACCAAACAATTTGAAGTATGAYTTAAAGCCATTGTTGTTCTTTTTGTTGGATGTGGTGTCCATCTTAAACTTACATTTAGTGATTATTTTCTGCACGTTTAATTAATATTTATACAGTGGTTTATAAAATATGTTTCTAACACTAACAATAATAACAATATGTCTGTTTATGTCAAAAAGTTATTTAGGACAACTTATTGTCTTTTATAATGTGGTCTTTGTTAAAGTCCTTATTTTCTGAGTATTATAATTTTTTTCCAAGAATGTCCCTCATTTCCTTCCTGTTGCTGTTTGACTTTCAGAGACCTTGTCAGTAAAATGAAAGATTAAAAGTCCCACAGGATGAAGCTTTACTTGTCCTGTTTTTTACTTTATAACTTTAAAACATGTTTAGTGCAGATACCCTGGTTTCTGATTTTAAAACAAGCAGCACAATGAGGTCAGGAAGAAGTTCTGATGAAAGTCCTTTAACCCTGTTCTGTTCTTGTTTTTCCTTAGTTTGTGTCAAAACTGAACTCAGCAGCAGAGAAGACTGAGCATTCCTCAGACTAACACACACACTAACACACACTAACACACACTAACACACACTAACACACACTGCACTAACACACACTAACACACACTAACACACACTGCACTAACACACACTAACACACACTAACACACACTACACTAACACACACTGCACTAACACACACTAACACACACTGCACTAACACACACTAACACACACTAACACACACTGCACTAACACACACTAACACACACTAACACACACTAACACACACTAACACACACTAACACACACTGCACTAACACACACTAACACACACTACACTAACACACACTAACACACACTGCACTAACACACACTAACACACACTAACACACACTACACTAACACACACTACACTAACACACACTAACACACACTAACACACACTAACACACACTAACACACACTGCACTAACACACACTAACACACACTACACTAACACACACTAACACACACTAACACACACTGCACTAACACACACTAACACACACTACACTAACACACACTGCACTAACACACACTGCACTAACACACACTAACACACACT
>NW_013953671.1:23455-29205 GCF_001266775.1 Austrofundulus limnaeus
CACACTAACACACACACACCATGGTTCTGTGTGTACACACACTAACACACACACACCATGGTTCTGTGTGTACACACACTAACACACACACACCATGGTTCTGTGTGTACACACACTAACACACACACACCATGGTTCTGTGTGTACACACACTAACACACACACACCATGGTTCTGTGTGTACACACACTAACACACACACACCATGGTTCTGTGTGTACACACACTAACACACACACACCATGGTTCTGTGTGTACACACACTAACACACACACACCATGGTTCTGTGTGTACACACACTAACACACACACACCATGGTTCTGTGTGTACACACACACACATCATGGTTCTGTGTGTACACACACTAACACACACACCATGGTTCTGTGTGTACACACACTAACACACACACCATGGTTCTGTGTGTACACACACTAACACACACACACCATGGTTCTGTGTGTACACACACTAACACACACACACCATGGTTCTGTGTGTACACACACTAACACACACACATCATGGTTCTGTGTGTACACACACTAACACACACACCATGGTTGTGTGTGTACATATTAAAAGTCTTAGGGGATTAAACATCATGGAAGTTCTCAGAGGATGTGGGAACCGCCCGTCACAAGCACAGAAGTACTTAAATGACATCACTTAGCCTGACTCAGCTGGGATGGTCTCGGCACCATGAACACTGAAACACACCCTGGTGGTCAAAGCTCCGCAGAAACCGACATCCATGTTGGATCAACGGGTGCAGCTCGCTGTGAAAGCCGAGGGGACCTCAGAGCCTGAATGTCGGAGGAACTCAGCCAGTACACTTGGCCTTATGTCACTGTACGGGACGGCCCTTTGCCCTTCGATGTTTTGGATTTTAACCAATCATATAATGATGCAGTTTGGAGTGACAGACCAAACAACRAATCAGAGGAGGAGAACGTGAAATGGGCGTGACCTTAGGGCTAGGGTGTCGCCGTGGAGRCTCTGTGAAGGCGACGGCAGTCGTCGGTAATTCAGCTGTAATCTCGTGTAAAACCAGAATAATTCGGAGGAACAGACAATCTGGGTCTCATCCATGCTCGGTTCGGTGCCCAGTGTTGTCGGCAGGCTCCTGGGATGACGGCGGACATCTGATGATTAGCTCTCCGTTAGTTTGAAGAAAGACCGAGTCCGGGTAGAGACAGACAGGGAGCCATTTTGTCCCAACTGTGTGTGTGTTGTGTGTCTGTGTGTGCGCGGAGAAAAGAGAGTGGAAAAGAGGACTCACACGAGAAGAGTGTATTTTTGTGTTTTTTGTATTCGTGTTGTAGGAGAACCTGGGATTGTGAACTTGTTTGGATTATTTAGGACTTGGAGGACCTGGTCAGACTAGCAGGGCGCTGGCTTTAGACTTCACGTAGGCGTGTTAGTTGACCTCTTTTTCTTTTAACTTTGTGTGTGGGTGAACACAAACTGCTTCAATGGCTAAGAAGACGTACGACCTGCTGTTCAAGCTGCTGCTGATCGGGGACTCGGGTGTGGGGAAGACCTGTGTGTTGTTCCGCTTCTCTGACGACGCCTTCAACACAACCTTCATCTCGACCATAGGTAAGACACAAACACACACCTGGATGTGTGCTGCAGGTGTTTCTCATGCTGCTGAACCTGTGTCAGAAGCCGTTTGACAGCGGGGGGAGTCTGAGCCCACCGTGCAGCTGCAACAGCAGGCACGACATATTTAGCTTATTAGCTAGCTGCTATGCTAGCATCCATCTCGTCTCCAGGCCTGACAGGCTAACAGATTATTCCAGATTAAAACACACTTTTATTGTCTGTTCCTCATGAAGTTAACATATAAATCAAACAGTTTCAGCTTAGCTTGACCCTAGAGGATCCCAGTGTTGCTGTCATGTCTGAGGCTAATGGTTTGTTAGCACTGCAGGGCCTCGATGCTAGTGACATGTAGCAGCTAGCATGCAGCTATGTTTACCTGTAACTGTAGTAAATGTGTGAGTGTTAAATCAAACTGATGGGKAATGACAGAACCACAAGTTTAAGTATCTTATAACAAGTTTAACAAGCTTCAAGTAAAAGTTCAGATGAATTATGAACTTTACTTCGAGTATYAAAAGTAAAACTTGTAGTTTTTCACTACCAGTACTGTGGTCAGTAACTCTGTTCTCTTTATAAGTTTATTAAAAGTTAACTTGGCTAATGAGATGATTTAGTTTGTGTACAATTTAGATGTAATGATGGTGGGATAGAAAATGTGTTTTAGTACAGTTAAGATGGGTTTATGTGAAACAAAGTTTAATTTTGAGACAGCTCAATTTGTTACAAAACTCTAAACATTTCATGTTTGTCCTGGTTGATCCAAAAGAAAAACCTGGTTGGTTACAATTTATATGGGTTTGGTGAGAACATATTTAGTCTAAAGACACACATTTAGTAGGTACATATCAGCAGTACGTAAAGTCAGTTGTGAGGAAGTATTTTGGCTACACAAAGCCTGACATTAACCTACACAAGGTACTTTGTTGGCAGTGGCTTGTAGTTGTTGTCACAACAAAAGGTAAGATGACTTCTGCAATTAGTTTAGATTACAAAATCAAATGTTAATGTAGCCCAAAACATAAACACATTAATCTTAATTAATTAAAGAAAGAGTTAAAATGACTGAAAATAAGTCAAATAACAAACTGACTGTTTTAGACTAAAGTTTATTTTGTGGAAAAACATGTTTGGATGTTAAACTCTGACAGTTTGTTGCTCCAACGCCCTGCTTGACCTCATTTCCTCCTGAACATCTTCAGGAGTCGACACTTGTTCAGTTCATCATGTTGTTTACACACAGATGTCAGCCTAATGTGGTCCAGTTGTGTTACCAAGCTGCCACGTGGCTTTCAGCACCTTCAGCTCAGTGTTTTGTTTGTACGCAGTGTGGACCTGCATTTCTTAACACCAAGAGATGGGCAGGGATAAATAGTAAAACACATTTGGTTACATGTTTCAGTGAGATATTTAAACAATCCAGTGTGGTGCCTGTCAGTCGTACAGTGTGCTCTGACTCACACACACACACATGAGTCGACCGTTAGGTTGTGTCACATCCATCACAGCCAACACTTCATCTGCACCTGCTGCTTCACATCAGTGCTGAGTCATGAAATGTTACAGTTGTGTTTCTGGACACACTCTGTCCTCGATTCTTAGACTTGAGGTTTGCTTTCAAGTTCACAKTTTAGTAACTTTGTTAGATTATAGTATTGTTTGAACAGGTAACTCACAGAACAGAGCTTGCTTTTACACTTAGACATGTGTGTTTTATGATTTAGCTTTTGTTTTCACTTGTGTTTGGACTTCACCGTGCTCAGTTTCATTTCTGAAAATGAGTTTGAAGCTTGACAGAGCTGAGGAACACCTCCCCGTCAGAACATTTTCCAGCTGAGATGTGTCCTGGTGTTAAACAGGGCCTGAACAGGTCCTTCWGCAGGTGGGAACCAGGAGGAAACTTTGCTCCTAAAAGAGAGCAGGAGGTCTTTCCAGACACACTGGATTGTGAGTTGGTGCCTGAGTGTACAACAACAACTGGTTTTCTCATTTCATTCAGAGAAATGAAGACTTAGCAGGATGGGCTCCAGTCATATCTTTATTTTACACAGAAGTAATCATGTCTGTTTACAATGATTGTGGAGACTGAGTAGAGGTAGGATTACTGTACATTAACAGATTTCAGACCTGCTCGAATGAAACAACAAATAAACTGCTAACAGTAACATGTTTGTCAAAGCTTAGCTCAGTTTATGTGACTAAAATTGCTGATGTGTGAAACTGGCACCAGACTTTTAGTCTGCTCACCTTCCAGCAGCAAACCTCAGTGAGGAACATGAGTGAAGGTTACTGCTACATAAATGACTGATCATCAGTCCATCCAGCAGTGGGACGAACGTACAATCAGTCCAACATAAAAGTCTCAGGTTTACCTTTGTAACACCTGTAAATAGTTAACATCTTTAACCCAGCACTGAAACTGCAATCAGCGTTCATTGGCTGTTGTTCCTGTTACTCATATAGGTGAGTAATTTTATACTCTGACATTGATGTATCTCAGTAATCCAGGTAGAAAAATGAAGAATAAAAATCAGTAGATCGTCTGGACGGTTCTTCTTTAATGAAACGTTTCGTCTCCTCTGACTTCTGAGGAGTTTCAGGTGAACTCAGCATTAAGAGTATCCTCCACATGGTGGACAGACAGGTGAGGCTGGGTGATACACACAAAAACATCAATTTTTTTATTTGTCGATATCGATAATCTGACGATTCTTTCTTAATAAATAAATAAACATGCTGTCAAACCCTGCTTGCTTACTAGGACATCTATGGACATGATAAACCGTGTTTACCCTAGGAAATTGGTCTGGGGGTGGAGGTGGTGGGGGGGCTACTTGTTTTATAAAACCATAAATTTACACAACTTGCCTTCAATTATGGTGATAAATTTACACACACATGAATATTTAATTGCCTAACTAAATCCTAAAGTTAAGGACTACATGATAATTATCAATCGTAGCAAATTCTTATTGATAAGTGATCAGAACTGTGTGCAGCAGATGATCTGAGCACAGAGTAGGGCTGTCACAAACTATTATTTTTATAGTCGACTAATCACATCATACGTTCATCGTATATAAAACAAACACCCACCCACCCTTGAATAATGATGGGGAAACACTGGTAAACTACAAAAATATCTGAAACATGGTCTCCTAGAGAACATGGTGATGTTCTGATGATGATGAGGAGGAGGAGGTAAACATTATTGTTCATCAGTGAACAAATCTGACTCACAACATGTGTGCACGCTCAGTTCAGGCTCAGTTTGCACTTTGTGTAGCGTGGAGTGTGTGCATCCTCACCAGTGATGGAGGGCTTTATACTTGGTGTTTACATCATTGTAGTATTCTCCATGTGGCAGAGTACTTTATGACTTGTGAAATGTAGTACAGGACAGTAAAATATGAACTAACAAACTGTTTGAATGTTGCATGTCATGTGAAGCCTCTGCACATGGAGCTTGGTCACATGTGCAAAGTTGGACATATCTGTTGGATGATGGTGCTCTGAGCACAAATATTTAATATAAAGTTTGGTTTTAGAGACCAAAGAGTGAAGTGGAATGAGGAGAACAGAGGTTAACTCCTGACCCGCCCAGCTCTGCTCTCATTGGATAAAAGTGCTCTGGGGTTTGTTTGGTTTGTTGAAAGGAGCATCCCGTTTGGARCAGAGTGGGCAGCTTCAACAAGACCACAACAGAAAACAATCAGTCGTGCCCCCCCCCCCGGATGATGAAATCCACACTGGTCACCTTCATAGTTATAAAAATCTGCTGTGGAGACGGAGAACTTTAATCCCTGTGGTTTTGTCTGCTGCCAGTCCAAGACTAAATTACCACCGACACCAGTCACATGACTGAATCCTGGCTGCTAATTGGTTTCTGTGGTAAATATTCCACGAAGGGGGACTTATGGCACCACCGTGTTTGTTGTCTTTTGAAAAAAGTATGAAAACTCCATAATGTAAAATTGTACATCTTCAAAGCAACATGGATGATGTCGTCTGTGAAATATATCTCACACCTCTACAACAGGTTAGACACGTAAAAGAGGACCATCAGCCAAACAATGCATCGTTAGTAAAAGAGGACCATCAGCCAAACAATGCATCGTTAGTAAAAGAGGACCATCAGCCAAA
>NW_013953671.1:30205-32293 GCF_001266775.1 Austrofundulus limnaeus
AGCCAAACAATAGATCGTTAGTAAAAGAGGACCATCAGCCAAACAATAGATCGTTAGTAAAAGAGGACCATCAGCCAAACAATAGATCGTTAGTACCTTGATTAACACTGCTGTTCATAGAGGGTGATGTGCCCATCACCTGACTATCATTGGGCCCTGATTCACACCTTCTGCTCACAGGGGGCGGAGTCATACCTGTAATAACAGAGTTGTAGGAGGAGGACAACTGGACATGAAGGCCTCCACCTCTGTTTTAAACTCTGACTCTGCTTCAAGTCTTCAACAGAATGAAAGCAGGAGTGTAGTTCCAATAAACACATGCACAGAGTTGTCAAACAACTACTGTTGGCCTTCAAGCCACCAAACGTGTTTCTTTTTCTTAGGTGTGTGTAAAACCTTTCAACACTTCAGCTGTTAAAGAAAAGAAATCTTCTGATTTGTTTTTCAGTTTAAAGAGCCAGTTGGAGACAGAAGTGTTTCTGTGAAGTCATGATCAGGTCCAGTTAGAAGCTGAAGTAATGTAGTTTCAGGAGATTTGTAGCTTTAAATTTCTGCTTCATTTTGTCAGGCAGCTCTTGTTTCTGCCCCACACCAAAACAAAACCATCTCTAAACAACAAAACAAACACAAAAGTGCCAGTATTGCTTTTAAACCTGTAACATGTTTCCATGTAAATCTGTGAATTATTACACAGATATGATGACACCGATGGTTTTAACAGGAACTTTGAACAGATGTTTTAGTAAGTTTACTTTAGGTATTTGTATATTTTTCAACTCTATTTGTCTTAAATTGGATTGATTTGATGCCTTTTATTGTCATTGTACGGAGCACAGTGAAATGACATTTAAGGGTTTGTGGCAGCATTTGTCAGCTTGGATAAAAATGTGTGAAATAAACCAAGACGAAGGTCTTTCTCTAAGATCTCTGTAAAATGGTTTTAGAGGCTCCTCTCTGGTGCGGTCACTTTGAAAACTGTAGGAAACTTGTCAGGTACTTTCAGGCTCTTTTTACTCAAAACAGAAATAATACAAACTGATTAGATGAAAGATATAAAAGTAGGATTGCACGATATATTGGTATTAATATTGGTATGGGTCTGATATGTAAAACTGGGCTGATATTAACGTCTGTAGTAAAGTATCTTAAGCATAAAAGTCAGCCTTGAGTAGTTGTAAACAAAATAAATCTGAAAACTTAAATTAATGAGAATCTGTTGRAGAATAATTGATCATAGATATCTTTAACTTCTACAGATAAACAAACCTCTGAAAGGAGGAAACAACCAGGACGTAAAAACAAAATATGTTTTTGTATTTAAAACTCTACTGGTACCTTTTTAGAGACGTCTGCGTCTCAAAGTACCTCCTCCTGGAGAAACCCACTGTCATAATGGTTTTGGACCATTTATCCTGCTGCAGCACTTCCTCGTTCCTCTCAGAGCTGGTTGTTGTTGTTGTTGTTGTTGTTGTTGTTGTTGTTGTTGTTGTTCACAAAGAAAATGTGTTTTTGATGGAAACTGGGAAATGTTACTGTGCTGTTCATATTTGTGGGTCCAGTTGATCTTCTTGTGTTTTCTGTTGAAGTTGTTGTGGAAAGTTTTCCATCAGCTCCACTTCCTTGTACTTTTTACAGGGTGGTAATAAATTATTTTATGGGAAATTCATACTTACACGTGTTTTGTTTTAACTTGTTACATTTCTCTATGAAACTGGTTTTCTCATATATCATCCCGTCATAAGTCATTTTTCTTTTTGCTTCTTTCTGTTGGAGCTGAATGATTAATCACATTTGTGATAATCTCACAATAAGTTCAAACCAGGTTTTCTGACCACACAGGCTGTGATTTGACTGTTTACATGATGTGTGAGTGAGACGAGCACAGCAGTGTTGTTAACTTAGAGACTTTTCACACCCTCTACTGCCTCTTTACCCCCAAACAACTGGCAACAAATCTGTGTTTTTACTTTTACAGACTGTTCTTTCCTCTTCCTCTGCAAGCAGTGAGTGGTGCAGGTAGCCCCGCCCCTTTCCTAACGCTCCGACTGAAGCCTCGTACACACACACACACACACACACACACACACA
>NW_013953671.1:38110-40064 GCF_001266775.1 Austrofundulus limnaeus
GAACCACACTCACTCCAGCTGCTTCCTCATAATCCGTGCAGCAGTGGCCGGGCCACATGTACGGACAGCGGGTGGGTGATACCAAGTTTTTTGCAGGGGAGGGGTTCGGGAGAAGGGGGTTGCATTAAAACACGCAGCAATTTTACTAAAAAATGTAAACAAATAAAGAAAATCAATTATTGATGTAATATATGTATACTTAAATGATGCAATTTTATTGGGGGGGTTATATTGACTGGATCAAATTATTGGGGGGGTTATAACCCCCCTATCCCCCGTGTAAATTATGCGGGTGGCCCGCCCCACTAAAACACATGTTCCTTCATCTTTTTACCTACCAGTAGACACAAGTTGTGACCAGAGCAGACCTGACAGCTCCGTGTGAAAACATGAGTCACCTGGTTAAACTGAGCCTCCATTTTTAACGTCTTCATAATGAGAACTTTTCTAACTGTTGTAAAAGATGTTATTCCACTTTGACATTTTGTGTTTTCATAGTTTTGAAACGTGTTATTTTTCTCTGCATCCTTTTGGGCTGCAAATAACTTTGATCATGTTTGAGTGTAATAAAGAAAACAAGATGTATGAAGCAGGTCGTCACAGTRTCAGGAGGGTTGAGGTGATATAAACTGATTAGTTTGGTCAGATGAAACCTGAACATGAAGCACTCACAGGGCTTGTTGTTTTAAACTAGTCAGGTAAATGACATGGATGTTTCTCCCTGAAGTGAACCTAACATAATGAAAACATTAAAATGTTTTGTTTCAAACTAGTGTAACATTATATTTATCTCTCTGTAACTGTGTAAGCTGACTCAAAGCCTGAACATGACACTGCAGAAACAGAAGTTATATTTGAGTCTTTGATAGAAACCAGACTGTCATTTCCTTTTTTTAACCTAAATATTTTTATTTGTCACTTCCTTTTACAACCTCCTCAAATCCTTTTCATGCCATTTGCAAAAGTTTGTAAGCTGTGGGTTGGCATTTTTTCATAGAAACTCTTATCTGATAATGTTTGTTTTTTCTTTACAGGAATAGACTTCAAGATTAAAACAGTTGAATTACAAGGAAAGAAGATCAAACTGCAGATATGGTGAGTCTGACATTTAACTTTGTTGTGGTGTTTGTTGGTGAGCACCAGTCAGGAGGGCTTTATCCTCCATGGTCTGTCTGATGTGAAAGCAGGAAGTGGTCTTCAGTCCATCTGGAGGTCTGCTGCAGGCTTATTGTTAAAGTCCATAACATCTGGTTTCAGCAGCTGGAAATGACAGTTAAATTGTTTACTTAAGGTTTCACAAAAGTCAGATTTGTACAGTCAGGATCTGAGCTGTAAGCTGAGCTTGAACAAGCCTTCAAATTATCAGCAGCTGTAATCTGTTGCTCTAACACCAAGCCTTTTAATAAGCCTGTAGAAAACAATCAGTCCAGGAGCTTCACTGAAGCAGCTGTAAATAATCTGGGATTAATGCACGTTCACAGTTTGTTCACTAGACCCACTGAGTGGATCACAGATTAACTGATCAGACATGTGAGTCTGACTTCCTCCAGCAGTGTAAGGGTTAATTATMCTTCATATGAAGACATGAAGTAAAGCACAGACTGATGCTGAAATAATTAAAAAAGTAAAAACTTTTTGTGTCTCTGATTCTGTAAGTTTTCTGAATTAAACAAAATAAACATAATTAATATGAACAGCTGATGGCTTAACATGATCATGACTACATTTAGGAAGTGATACAGATCAACAGGGGGTAAAAGGAAGACCGGCTCCTGTGTGTGTGGGAGGGGCCAGTGGGAGAGGGAGGGGCCAGTGGGAGAGGGAGGGGCCAGTGGGAGATCTCAGAACTGAGCTCTGAAGGGAGAGGGGGCAGCTCCAGTCAGGCTTCAGTGCACGTTGGGGGGATCAGGGGCACAAAGAAGCTGAGGCTGAGGGCTTTTTTTTTTTTTTTTTT
>NW_013953671.1:41371-42848 GCF_001266775.1 Austrofundulus limnaeus
TCTGAGCTCAAAAATACAGCCTAGGTGGAGTAGTCGAACACAGATCCACTGATCCTTCAACACAGAGCATCTTCAGAAGACAAGTTGATAAAGTTAATTTTAAATATCTGTATTGTTGCACACAGCACTGTTCGATACGGGCACATGAATTGTTGCACTCCTAAACGTTTCACTAAAGAAGAACCATCCAGAGGACCTTCATATTTTTTCTTTTTGATTTTTTCTACCTGGATTACTGAGATGCATCAGGACAATGTCTGACTTTCATTTGTTCATTTTCATATAATTTTTATTTATTATTGCTTTTGATAGATTCTGGTTATTTCTGTGACCAGTGTTGGTTTTTCTTTAATTAATTGAGGGATACCCAACAGTTTTGTCCTTGTATCTGTCCTAAACTCTTGTGTTTGTAGGGACACAGCGGGCCAAGAACGGTTCCACACCATCACCACCTCCTACTACAGAGGAGCAATGGGAATCATGCTGGTCTACGACATCTCCAACGCTAAGAGCTTCGAAAACATCAGCAAGTGGCTGCGCAACATCGATGAGGTGAGACAAAGTTCACCACGTCAACCTCTTTTATAGTGTCTGATGTTGCCATTTTTCTTTTATGTTGTTTTATTTTTGGCATTGAAAAGGTAAATGTGTGACAGATATCTGGGTGGTCATACCCAGTGCAGGGTGGTATGACCAGATTTAAATCATGGTATTATTTGAACAGTATTTTATTTTCTAGCACAGCTCAGGCTGCTGTGAAAATGTCAGTCTGCTGAAGTTAGTGTCTTTTTGTAACACAGAAACTACTTTTTGACTTCCTGTTTTTCACCGTATGTTTTTCTGTGTCACGTTTTCCCTCCTTTCTTTCCATCCTTCCCTGGTTGTAGACGTTAGTCGTGTATTTTGTGCTTACATCACGTTAGCAGGGAGGAGAGGCAGGTACAGTTGTGGATAAAGAGGTTGAGCAAAGATCATTACCAGGCAGATTTACCTGACGTGTGAAGTCTGTGTTTGCACCAGAGGTCAGGACGTACGTTTACTGCAAATGTCAAGAATATTAAGGTTGAAGTGATGCAGTCTAGCTGGAGTGATGTGCTCCCTAGTCAACCATTTGTACTGTAATAATTTAGGATTTATGTTGGCAGATTGAGTCTGATCAGATTGCATGCTTCTGACCACTTCTTGCTCGACAAAGTTTTGAAGATTGCTTATGTTTGTTGACAATCAGGGAGTAAAGGAGAGACACCTGTCCTAGTCAGAGATTCTTAACCTGTGGGCCACAGCGCCACCTTGAGGGCCTCAAAAGAWCAACAGTTTTTAACTTTGGGCCACAGAGGGCCGTGGGACCACATTGATTTTGAATAAGGTGCAATACCCTGGGGGGCCTGGGGGGTTTCTGCAGGCTCTTAGGTGGTCTGTGGTGGCGGTCATGGGTTGCTGACCCGGTGGCCTGACTGTGCTGGGGTGGGTTCGGGGT
>NW_013953671.1:45140-46302 GCF_001266775.1 Austrofundulus limnaeus
TAGCAGTAGTGCGCCACTTAGTTGTTTAACAACTTTTTAATATGTAGAAGAAGAACCTTAGAAACCTGCTGGGAATGGAAACTTATTTTAAATGAAAAGTAGAAACAAAAATGAAAGTAACTCATCAAAAACACCAAAGTTTGTCACTAATATGAAGAACAGCTTCTGGTTCTACCATGTAATATTTTAAAAGTTCAAAACATTATCAAATACAGTTGTAGATACAACTATATTTTAATTTGTACTTTATCAAATTAATGTGTTCCACCTGTTCTACCAACCTCCTCTATCCAAGCCAGCTCGATTGATTCTCTGTGTCTTCCTCTGGCTTCATAAAATAATTGCGGTCACCCACACACTATTTTGAAGTTTACACAAGCCTACAACATTAATAAAGTGTTAAACAAAACAACAACACAATTCTTGGCAAACCCAAAAACCTGTGTCCTGAGGCTTCTCCAGCAGAAATGGAGCATGATAAAACCAAATGGAGCGTTATAAATGATTTCCATTCAGTAATCACCTAAAACATCCTTCGTAGAATAAACACAGTAAAAGCTAGAAATAATTTATTTCACATTATCTCTGCTCATCATACTTCCTAAAACAAAATGCTTTAAAGATGTTTTAAAGAAAGTGGAACAAATAGTGTAAAACGGGCCACTCCTGGCTCGTCGCTGAGCTTTTCTTGGAATTTTCCTTTCTTTTAGAGAGGAAAAGCAACACAATGTATTTCCTGCTAAGAACTGTGTTTAGTTTTTACCAGCTTTGCTTCGGGAAGCTGTTTTTTTCACCCAGTAGGGTTGTTGTTACCTGACAAACTGACTGGTTAATGAGCTACAAGTTGGTGTGGTGCTGGCTTAACTCCACAACACAACTGCTAACTTCTAAATAAGGTTAAATCWGTTTTTATGTTATAAAAACTGATTTAAATATTTTTTCTTTTTTATTTTCAGCATGCAAATGAGGATGTTGAGAGAATGTTGCTAGGCAACAAGTGTGACATGGAGGACAAGCGGGTGGTACCCAAAGCCAAGGGAGAGCAGGTGAGACGGTTCTGTCTGATGTTCATCATAAAGTCAATGGGTCTCATGCAAGAACATGTTGGTATTCTTCTCCTAAATTTCTCTTCCTTTTGTTCGTACAAAGGGTTCGTACGAAC
>NW_013953671.1:49618-50349 GCF_001266775.1 Austrofundulus limnaeus
CGACATCGCAACACACACGACATCGCAACACACACGACATCGCAACACACACGACATCGCAACACACACGACATCGCAACACACACGACATCGCAACACGCACGACATCGCAACACGCACGACATCACAACACACACGACATCGCAACACACACGACATCGCAACACGCACGACATCGCAACACACACGACATCGCAACACGCACGACATCGCAACACGCACGACATCGCAACACGCACGACATCGCAACACACACGACATCGCAACACACTGAGAGACAATGACCCAAGTTAGGGCTTCCATAACACAAAAACAGCTGGTCGGAGAGACTAAAACCTGCAGTAGTCTGCACATGTACCTGCAGTAGTCTGTACATGTACCTGCAGTAGTCTGTACATGTACCTGCAGTAGTCTGTACATGTACCTGCAGTAGTCTGCACATGTACCTGCAGTAGTCTGCACATGTACCTGCAGTAGTCTGTACATGTACCTGCAGTAGTCTCCACATGTACCTGCAGTAGTCTCCACATGTACCTGCAGTAGTCTCCACATGTACCTGCAGTAGTCTCCACATGTACCTGCGGTAGTCTGCACATGTACCTGCGGTAGTCTGCACATGTACCTGCGGTAGTCTGCACATGTACCTGCAGTAGTCTCCACATGTACCTGCAGTAGTCTCCACATGTACCTGCAGTAGTCTCCACATGTACCTGCGGTAGTCTCCACATGTA
>NW_013953671.1:51349-51851 GCF_001266775.1 Austrofundulus limnaeus
CACATGTACCTGCAGTAGTCTCCACATGTACCTGCAGTAGTCTCCACATGTACCTGCGGTAGTCTCCACATGTACCTGCGGTAGTCTGCACATGTACCTGCAGTAGTCCCCACATGTACCTGCGGTAGTCTCCACATGTACCTGCGGTAGTCTTCACATGTACCTGCAGTAGTCTTCACATGTACCTGCAGTAGTTTCCACATGTACCTGCAGTAGTCTGCACATGTACCTGCAGTAGTCTGCACATGTACCTGCAGTAGTCTCCACATGTACCTGTCTCCACATGTACCTGCAGTAGTCTCCACATGTACCTGCAGTAGTCTCCACATGTACCTGCAGTAGTTTCCACATGTACCTGCAGTAGTCTGCACATGTACCTGTGGTAGTCTCCACATGTACCTGCAGTAGTCTGCACATGTACCTGCAGTAGTCTGCACATGTACCTGCAGTAGTCTGCACATGTACCTGTCTCCACATGTACCTGCAGTAGTCTCCATATGTA
>NW_013953671.1:52349-52610 GCF_001266775.1 Austrofundulus limnaeus
AGTCTCCACATGTACCTGCAGTAGTCTGCACATGTACCTGCAGTAGTTTCCACATGTACCTGCGGTAGTCTGCACATGTACCTGCGGTAGTCTCCACATGTACCTGCGGTAGTCTCCACATGTACCTGCGGTAGTCTCCACATGTACCTGTGGTAGTCTCCACATGTACCTGCAGTAGTTTCCACATGTACCTGCAGTAGTCTGCACATGTACCTGTGGTAGTCTCCACATGTACCTGTGGTAGTCTCCACATGTACCTGC
>NW_013953671.1:54718-58595 GCF_001266775.1 Austrofundulus limnaeus
CACACACACACACACACACACACACACACACACACACACACACACACACACACACACACACACACACACACTCTCTAACTCTGTCACCTCTAACCTGTCTCATGAGTTTTCTCTGACACTGACGCTCTGTCTCTTTATCAGAATAAAACAATAAACTTCTTCACTCGTCTAATCCTCCTTCACCACCTTCTTCTGCATCTGATCATTTTTATTTCTGATAAAAARAGAAATTCACTCAAGTTTCTTGTCATTTGTTTTAAAAGGTTAAGAAAAGAAAAGTATAAAAAGACAAGCTGATATTTTTAATATTTCTTTGCCTGAGCTGACCTGGTTGATGCTCCTGAACACCGCCCACCCACAGCTTCCCTTTCAGAGGAAATCCAAGTAAAGAGGAAGAAATAACACTTAGGATTAMCATTTTATACACTTGGTGAGCTTCCTGTCGTCTGTTTAGTTCCACTTTACCAGGTGGCAGAGGCGTGGTTAGCTCCTCTTGTATGTAGGGGTTTATTTTGTCTTGTGCCTTATATGAAAGAAAGTGGGCGGGGCTGTGTGGTGGGTGGAGCCACATCTGTCTAATGGAAATACACTTTAATATTCTGTCAGTTCAGACTCTTAACGAAGAAGCAGAACTGAAGCTAAAGCGTTTGAATTTCTTCAGCCAAGACAACGGTGTTATAAAGTATGTCCTGTTTATTGATGTTTTATTTGTTTGCTTTATCTTTATTTTTTTCCCTGCATGCAGTTTTCTTTGGGTTGGAAACGTTTCTGTAACCTTGTGTAATGTTTTACCACTGAGTGACTGGGCGGGAGGCACACGACTTCTCTTTGGAAATTCAAACAGTTTTTGCAGATCCATTAAAAATATGCTTGTTTAAGTGAACCTGTTTGTCCTTCATTATGTGCTGTACTGGTGTACTGTACTGGTGTACTGGTGTACAGTACTGGTGCTTCGGATCATTTTAGGATTCAACACTTTCTAATTCTGACAGCGTTTAAAAACTTGGACCTAAGTTCTGATACAGTGTTTACACAGGTATCACCTGAACAGGTGAACATTAAAATGATTTAAAATGATATAAAATGTATCGTATGTGGAACACTTGGCTGATTCCACCGGGACTTTTCTSTCTTTCACATAAAGTAGTCTGATCAGTCAAATACAGAAAACATTTGTGAGATCAGAAAGGAATCATATTTATGTAAAAACTAATTTTGTCTTCATGGATCATAATTTGAAACTTGCTGTATTTATTCATGTATAATACTAGAAATTTAACCCTTGGTTTGTAGACAGTATAACTCGGATTAATAAAAGGTAAAAATTTTCTTTCATATCATAAAAATAAGATTTAGCATTTTATAAATTATGACTTGGAGTCAAATGTCCTCTCACGCCCTCTGGTGGCCTAATTGAGCTCAGAGCAGTTTTTCTTTGTGCTTCGTTTAAGAACACAGAAAATTTAATTGTAATTATTGTAATTAAGTCTTACACCACTCAGGTTTTGAACAGAACACGATGAACTTTGAACCAAAACCATCAGGATTTTTAAAAAATATAGTTTTTCCTTTATATTTGTACATTAATGTAAACTACGGTAATTAGTAATTATGAGCTATTAAACTTTGGCTGCTCAGTTATTCAGGGATTGCTGCCAGAATTAAACTTGCACAAAAATTTGTTTTACAAAAGGTAGCCTAGTCAGAACTATTTAATGTTTGATGAATCAACCTTAAAGGTAATACCTGGTCAACAAACACCTGTCAGTCACATGTTCCAATAGTTTTGCTCACCTAAAAATGCTGTGGTGTAATTGAAACAGTCCTTCTTTAATCAGTAAGTCATGCCATGCTTCCAACATAAACAAGCTTAGAATGTTTGATTTAAATATTTTCTTACATTTTCAAATTCAAGTTTTACACAAATGCACTAAAACAAGACACCTGTGATTTTGTTTACAAAATGTAGTTTCTTAGTTGTACAAAATGTAAAATGATCAAAAAGGAACCATCCATTCAAAAGAAAATTATAAAAATTTACTTGACTAATTCAGTAACCTGGTTTTATTGAAAGTCCTTTTTCCCAAATCTTTCAGAGCAACAATGTACAGGAAAATAAAAATTTCTCACAATTCAAACAAAACTAGTGCAGAATGTCAGTGGTCACCATTAAATCTGTAAGAACTACATTCAGACATCATTCCTACAAAAACAGAAAAACAATCAGAGCGGTATCATGAGGTTACATCAGCTGAAACAATCAACTTTAAATCTAATCAGACTTTGTGATTTAGTGTTAAAAACAAAGTTATTATTAAGAGAAACGAGCAGCAGTGGACACAAGGACCTGCCAAAGGAAGAAAACGTCACAAGGTACAGAAAATATTTACATCCACTGTGTACAACTTCATTTATAAATACAATTTAGATATAAATTAGAAAAATAAAAACCTACTGTAGTTCAATCAACTACTCATTTTAAAATGCCAGCCTGATTATTACCCCWCACATCGTTTGGTGAAAGTTATTTAAAGGCACAGCAACGAACCACTAGAGCCATTTATCTCTGCAAAATCATCAGCTAACTTACTAAAACCCCATCGTCAAACAAGTTTTTACAAATAAATTCAAATCTAACAAGAATTCAAATTCTAAAGCAGCTTCTACTCCAGCATCACCTGTAAATTTTAACTAATTCATACTGGGTTTGGGATTTGAATGTTAACTGAAGTTGACTTAGCATGATTTTTTATATACAGAAAAAATAATTTAAACATTAAAGCTTTACTTTAATGCTTGAATTGACTTTTAAACAATAATATTTTGTGTTTTAATCATTTAATACACTTGACAGAGTTAAACAGTCTCCATTCTCTGCTGACTAAACCAGTTCAGTTTCAGCTTTTTGTGACCCTGCAGAGTAAAGGTCTGCAGTGCTCTGAATGCTCCTACAATAATATTCTCCTATGTGAAAAGTTTAAAATGCTGTATCGTTCCAAGCCCCTCCCCCGTGCTTTACAAACATATATACAGGCAGCTGGGCTGGGCTCAGGAGCTACACGTAGACCAGGTCTTGGCCTGGATTTGTGGAGCAGCCAGCTGCCTCCAGCTCCTCGCTCTCCGCCTCGTCTTCGCTGTAGTCCTCGTAGTCGATGGGTTTGGGGCAGCTGTAAGGGTGGCCGTTGTCGTCAAAGAAGCGGCGGAAGGTGAACTCGTAGAAGGCGTGTTCGGGGTGCTTCCCGTTGCGGAACCAACCGTTCAGGGTGTCGTTGTGGTTGCCCTCGGCCTCGCTGCTCCTCAGCTTCACTGGGTCCACGGGGTCGAAGTTGGAGGTGTCCGTGGAGTGGGCGATGGTGGGGACGTACGGCGCCGCCTGCTGCCGCAGGTCGCTGGAGAAGTCGATGCTTCTAAAGAAAGGATGAGCTTTGATCTCATCTTCATTCTTGCCAAGACGATCCTCTGGACCACGGCACAGTTTGACGATCAGATCCGACGCCTCAGGGCTCAGCTTAGCTTGAGGGGGAATGTGCAGCGAGCTCTTCCAGTTGATCACCTGCTTTCACCCACATGACACACAACGTTAGAGACAATCAACTCTGGGTATGTAACATGACACACAAGGTTAGGAACAATCAACTCTGGATATGTAACATGACACACAACGTTAGAGACAATCAACTCTGGGTATGTAACATGACACACAAGGTTAGGAACAATCAACTCTGGATTTGGAACATGACACACAATGTTAGGAACAATAAACTCTGGATATGTAACATGACACACAAGGTTAGAGACAATAAACTCTGGATATGTAACATGACACACAAGGTTAGAGACAATAAACTCTGGATATGTAACATGACACACAAGGTTA
>NW_013953671.1:59456-60981 GCF_001266775.1 Austrofundulus limnaeus
TGGGTATGTAACATGACACACAAGGTTAGGAACAATAAACTCTGGGTATGTAACATGACACACAAGGTTAGGAACAATAAACTCTGGGTATGTAACATGACACACAAGGTTAGAGACAATAAACTCTGGGTATGTAACATGACACACAAGGTTAGAGACAATAAACTCTGGATATGTAACGTTACACAGCAGGAAGCACATACCTTCAGCTGCGTCTCCAGAGGTGTGTTCGCCAAGAAGGGAGGTTGTCCAACAACCATCTCATACAAGATGACCCCAACGCTCCACCAATCACACAGCTGGGTGTATCCTGACACACAAAACACAGGTTACACTTGGAAACAACTTCACAATTATTGTTCAGAAAACAACTAAAAATATAAAACAAGTGGAGAAACCATGTCCTGCAGTTTGAAAGCTTACTGCTGAGCAGCACCCAAAGTTACCAAAAACTTCTGAAATTAGCTGAAAGGATAAAAAGCTTGAATTAGCAGAAAGATAAAGAAGCACACAGAAGTAAAAATTAGCAGAAAGCAGCAGAATGATAGCTGAAACAGCAGGAAAAAAGCTAAAAATAGAAAAAAGCTAAAGGTAGCAGAACAAAGTCAAACTGGACACACACACAGATGTGAAAGAAGTGTAAAAAAATGACTGAAAATTAACAGGATTACAAAAATAATGAAGCTAAAACATCTAGAAACTGTAGAATAACAGCTGCAGTTCAGCTGTTTTCTGCTAATTGTTTATGTTTTAGCTGTTTTACAGAATAGGAAAATGCTGAAATGACCATAATACTCAGTGTGTGAATGTGTGACTGTGTGACTGTGTGACTGTGTGAATGTGTGACTGTGTGAATGCGTGACTGTGTGACTGTGTGACTGTGTGAATGTGTGAATGTGTGACTGTGTGAATGCGTGACTGTGTGACTGTGTGAATGTGTGAATGTGTGACTGTGTGACTGTGTGAATGTGTGAATGTGTGACTGTGTGAATGCGTGACTGTGTGAATGTGTGAATGTGTGACTGTGTGAATGTGTGACTGTGTGAATGTGTGAATGTGTGACTGTGTGAATGTGTGACTGTGTGAATGTGTGACTGTGTGAATGTGTGAATGTGTGACTGTGTGACTGTGTGAATGTGTGAATGTGTGACTGTGTGACTGTGTGACTGTGTGAATGTGTGACTGTGTGAATGTGTGACTGTGTGAATGTGTGAATGTGTGACTGTGTGACTGTGTGACTGTGTGACTGTGTGACTGTGTGAATGTGTGACTGTGTGAATGTGTGACTGTGTGAATGTGTGACTGTGTGACTGTGTGACTGTGTGACTGTGTGAATGTGTGAATGTGTGACTGTGTGAATGTGTGACTGTGTGACTGTGTGACTGTGTGAATGTGTGACTGTGTGAATGTGTGACTGTGTGACTGTGTGACTGTGTGAATGTGTGACTGTGTGAATGTGTGACTGTGTGAATGTGTGACTGTGTGAATGTGTGACTGTGTGAATGTGTGACTGTGTGAATGTGTG
>NW_013953671.1:61630-65692 GCF_001266775.1 Austrofundulus limnaeus
CACACACACACACACACACACACACACACCTGTAGTCTCAGATCTACCTGTTCTGAGCAGGACCTCTGGTGCGATGTAGTTGGGTGTTCCCACCAGTGAGTGGGCCAGACAGCGCTGGTGCTGCCGGGCCTTCCTCCTCTCCAGAGGCTTCAGACGCTCTGAGCAGCGACAGTTGGCCTGGTCCTCCCAGTCCTTACTGAAGTCCATGCTGTCCTGCCTCACGTGGTCCCCTGCAGGACCACCCAGCACAGGGGGTTCAATTCAGTTCTTAAAGGCATCAGTATAAAATAACAGTTTTATATTATTTAAATGACTGCAGTGTGCAAACCTCAGAAACATTACAGTTATTTATTTATTTATTATTACTTTAAAGGATTAGAAATAAACAACCTTACTTTTTAGCATTTTATTTTAAATGGTGCAGTGTTCATTTATTTTAGACCTGACAGATTCATTTTATTTATACTGATTTGGCTTTAATGGTAATTTATTTTGAAGTTGTGCACCGTGCTGACCCCAGTGTTTACATGAACTCTTTTCAGTCAGTTCATCTAACGTCTGCTGCTGCAGACAGAGGCTGGCCCCACAGAGCCTGTCACTAACAGTAGCTGGCCCCACAGAGCCTGTCACTAACAGTAGCTGGCCCCACAGAGCCTGTCACTAACAGTAGCTGGCCCCACAGAGCCTGTCACTAACAGTAGCTGGCCCCACAGAGCCTGTCACTAACAGTAGCTGGCCCCACAGAGCCTGTCACTAACTCACCACTCTGGTAATACTTGGAGTCGTGGGTCCAGCGGAAGCCGGTGCAGAGCCCGAAGTCGGTCAGCTTGATGTGTCCATCTCGATCGATCAGGATGTTGTCAGGCTTGATGTCTCGGTGGATGAAGCCCATCTTGTGGACACTCTCCACAGCACAGGTGAGCTCAGCGATGTAAAACTGGGCCAGCTCTTCTTTAAAGATGCCCAGGCGAATGAGCAGGCTCATCATGTCCCCTCCAGGAATGTACTCCATGACAAAGTACAGGTTGTCCTTATCCTGGAAGGAGTAGTAGAGGCGTACCACCCACTCGTTGTCAGCCTCAGCCAGGATGTCCCGCTCAGCCTTCACGTGGGCCACCTGGTTCCTCAGCAGCACGTCCTTCTTACGCAGCGTCTTCATGGCGTACAGCGAGCCCGTGTCCTCCTTCCTGGCCAGGCACACCTCACCGAAGGCTCCGATGCCCAGGGTTTTGATCCGTTTGAACATGGATTTCTCCATTTTGGCACGCTTCAGACGGATGTAGTTGGATTCCTTCTGACAGAGCATCATACGCATCTGCTCCTGGGCCTCAGAGGATAACCCAACCTGCACAGGTCAGAATCAGGCACAGACACACAACAATTAGTCCAGTTCTTTCATTAGTGTCAAGTATTAGGCTCACACAGAAAAATAGAGCTATGAAAGATCAGAAAACACTTTTTTTAACAATAAAACTGACTCTTTCTGCCAATATTTACACTTTAATCTGCACGTTTACTATTTAAATTAAAAGTTTTCATTTATCCGTTGTGTCTGACCCCAGCACTCCACTTTACATTAGACATGGATGATTATTTTATTTTTATTTGATTCTCCAAAAACAGGAAACTGCTCCATTAATTTATTTCTATTGTCATGGCAACTCAACACTGTCCTGTGTTTAAGTTCCTCACAACACACCTGGAGCTAACAGCAGCAGAAACCCCAGGAAGTAGTCTGAATCATCACCAGCTATGTTTACATGCACAAAATGTTTTAATTGGATTGAAATGTATTCAGATTAAATAATCTGAATGTACTGTTTACATGGATATAATCCAATCATGAAAAGTGTTTACAAGCACCAGAGTTTTATTCAGAATAAAAGTCCAGACATGTGCAGTGTTGTAAACGTTCAGCTCTACTTCCTGTTACAAACGTAAACAAAGCTCCTCTGTGCCTCAGGACGACCCGTGTCAGCTTTTAATAACGGTAGAGACGCCGTTACTCCTCGGTTCAGCTGCAGCCTGCAGATGAAGCAATACGTGTTTTTATTTTTATTTTTTGCGAAGCAACGTCTGCTGTTTGCCTCCTTTTTCATCTGTTAAGAGAGCGAGGAGGAAAAGTTCTGCACGGTGCAGCGCAGCTGGAGCGCTGCTGTCCCACCGGGTGAATGAAAGTCWGCAGACATGTGAACACAGGTGTCAGAATAAGATGATCAGATTAAATGTTTCCATGAACCTCAGTCTGTGAGACAGAGCAACATGCATGTTCATCAGCATGCTTTCATCAATGCAGTAAAAATACAAATACTGAACTGGACAGCAGAAATACTTTTACCTTTTAGGGAAGCTGTTAGTGACAGCAGTGAAGAAAAGAGAAAGAACAGCTAAGAAGACAATAAAACAAGAGATGAGAGGTACAGCAGTGTAAAAAGATGAAACAGGAAGGTTCTTTCATGCTCTCACCCTCTGCATCTCACACTCCAGCTGCTTCCTCCTGCGGATCCTCTGCTGGTGGTTCTTCAGGATGTTCTCCACATGTTGCTCCATGAAGAACTTGAAGGCCTGAGGGGAGTATAAGTTGACTCGACCGGACTCTCCTCTCCGCTCCTCGTCTTTCTTGTTGCGTCGAACAGGAACAGGTGATGTTGTGATCAGTTTCCTGTCCTTCTCTGGTGCTGTGGAGCTGTCAGGAGCCTCTGAAGGGTTCTCCCTCAGGAGGTCACTGCTGCTGCTGGTTTCCTCCTCTGCAGCCTCCTCTCTGCCTGCACCAGGCTTACTGCTGGTTGCAGCTTCGTATGCTGGGGGGCCGGGGGCGGCCTGCTGCTGCAGCAGGTGTTTGGGGTAGGGTGGAGGCGGGCCTTGGTAGCTGGGAGCCTCTGCAGTGATCTGAGCAGATGGAGGCGGGGCCTCAGGGTAGGCAGGCACAGCCGGGGATGCTGTGAGCATCCAGGGAGGGTGTGTGGGAGCGACAGCAGTGAGCAGTTCAGGTTTCTGGACACGCGTGCTCTTGACCGGCTGCAGGACCGGAGCCTGGGTCACAGCAGTGACCGTGGTGGCAGAGGGCTGTGAGCCGGCTGCAGTCCTGACACTCTGCTGCTGCTGGTTGTTGTTGTTGTTGAACGAGTTGGAGCGCACCACCATGTTGTGCTGCCACGACGGGGACAGGTCCTGGTTGCTGCTGGTCCCACATGAAGACTGGGACTGATTGGAGGCCAGAGGAGTCTGGGACCAGGACTGAGACAGAGCCAGGTTGAACATGTCCAGGTTGTGACTGTTGCGGTTTGGAACCAGCATGTTGCCTCCGTTCAGATAAGAAGGAGAGGAGGCCTGCTGCTCCGTGGGACTGAGCCGGCTGCTCTGGGTCACAGGGTAAGGAGGAGGGGGCTGTCTGCTGCCCCCCTGCAGGTAATCCTGCTGAGGAGAACCGTTCTGAGACCAGCTGGAAGGGAAGGTGAATTTACTCCCACCAGAACTTTGCATGATGATGGGCTGGTGGGCTCCAGGTCCTGGACTGATCCCACGCTGACTCTGAGGGGGTGGGTTTGGGTACCCATCAGGCCGAGCTCCCTGAGGAACAGGAGAACAGCGTGGGCCCAGAAAGTCCAGATTTCCAGAGAAGCGCTTGTTTGATGGGTTGTTGTCCCAGGAGGGAGCAGGAGGTCCGGAGCCACGGCCTGGAGGAGGTGTAACGCTACGTATCTGAGGAGGCAGGGGAGGGTTCAACCTCTGACCAGGACCAGGACCAGGACCAGGGAGGCCCTGTGGGTAGACTGGGCCTGGTCCAGGACTGTCTGAGCGGTACATCAGTCCCTCTGCCATCAGAGGGCCGAGTCTGGGAGCCAGAGACTCCTTAGATCCCTTCCAGCTGGACCTCCTGAGTACCACCTGCTGCAGGTGAGAGGGTCCTACACAAACACAACACACAGTGTGAGAGGGTCCTACACAAACACAGTGTGAGAGGGTCCTACACAAACACAACACACAGTGTGAGAGGGTCCTACACAAACACAGCACACAGTGTGAGAGGGTCCTACACAAACACAACACACAGTGTGAGAG
>NW_013953671.1:72544-82498 GCF_001266775.1 Austrofundulus limnaeus
CAGACCTGTGAGGGTCAGACCTGTGAGGGTCAGACCTGTGAGGGTCAGACCTGTGAGGGTCAGACCTGTGAGGGTCAGACCTGTGAGGGTCAGAGCTGTGAGGGTCAGATCTGTGAGGGTCAGATCTGTGAGGCACCGCACATTTTCACGTCAAGTTTGGATTTTATAAATCACAACCTTGGCATAAAAAGTGGCGTACGCAAGTTTCTGGGCTCAAATTGTGCGTACTCCAGTTTTATAAATCCGACCCCAGGTCTGTGAGGCACACACAGCTGAGGAGAATAAAATGTGTAAACTGGTTATATTGTTGTCATGTAGTTGGACACACACACACAGTGCAGGTCTGAGGAGAATAAAATGTGTGAACTGTTTAAGAAACATTTTAATTCTCAGTGAGAAAAAAACTGTCGACTCAGCAGATTAACTGAGAACAGCTCAGCTGTGATGGTTCCTCAGCTCCACAACATGCACACAAYACAKTTGTTGCTGTGTAAAGTTGTGTTTATGGATCGATGTCAGCTGTTCACAGTCCCACACCAGGTGCCGGGTACCCCCAGCATGTCAGTTTTTACGAGATGAGGCGCAGGAGGACGGTGCGTTCTTTTTTTTTATTTTTACAGGAGTAGGAACTGTGTG
This sequence comes from Austrofundulus limnaeus, assembly GCF_001266775.1. NCBI lineage: Eukaryota > Metazoa > Chordata > Actinopteri > Cyprinodontiformes > Rivulidae > Austrofundulus > Austrofundulus limnaeus. The sequence continues at coordinate 73,181 of NW_013953671.1, forward strand.
TTTCTTTACATCAACTTAATAAATATTTCTCTAAGTTCTACAAAAGTCACAACTTCCTGTGTGTTTACAGTCATTTATTAAAGATGTGTAGAGGTGGAAATGTCTCTCAGCCTCGTGCATCACTGAAAATAACAGCACACAGACATACAAACCAACACAAACACACACACCTTTGTGTGAGGCAAACACATTTTTACACTGCACTTCTTATTCAGACAGTTTTCTCCCTCACTCTCCATTKAATGTATAATTTTCCTGCATGTAAAGTCATGTCTGATCCCACAGAGAGACAACCTGAGGAGAACCTGGACACATTTACACCTGCTTTACAGGTGTAAATGGAGGCGTGTCAGGGGGAGGAGTCTCAGGTGTCTCAGCTCCACCTTCATCAGGATGTATAAAGGAAAGGTGAGCAGGAACCTGTGCACACAGTTTGATACATCTGATTTTTTTGTTGCGGAGCACTTTTCTAAATTTGTCCGTAGGTCAACTTTTAGTGTGAAAGTTACACAATCCTTTCTGCATGAGGCCAGATCCTGAAGACAACCCATGTTTTCAGGTGTAATTTACATGTTTTACATCAAAGTTACACAATCCTTTCTGCATGAGGCCGGATCCTGAAGACAACCCATGTTTTCAGGTGTAATTTACATGTTTTACATCAAAGCTACACAACTAAACACAGCTTCATTCTTACACACAAACACCTTCATTACAAGTTTGGAGTCTGCAAAATTTACACATTTGTTTTGAATCAAGAAACTTGTGCTGTACACACACTCATTGTTGTTTTAACCTTTTATAAGAACCTTTGGATATTATTTTAGATATCAGTGAAACATTTAAAGCAGAACAGCAGCTGGATCACTTTCATCTTTTCATTTAATGACCAACAGCAGTGAGAGTGGGGAGGACTACGAAGTCTCAGTTAAACCCTCTTTGTCATGYTGCAATGACTCATACTCTTTATAAAACACATATTTTCCATTTCTTTGTCCCAAAACCTGCAAACAATGTGAGTGTGAATGAACAGGTAGAATGGGTCAGAACCAGAACTGATCCCAGAGGACTGTTTGAAGTACCTGCAGCTTTCAAGCCTGGAGCGTTTGTGTTGGCAGCACCCATCTGCTCCCTCACAGAGTCCTGGTAATTCAGCTTCACCAGGTGATCCGGAGCAACGCGCCGACCGCTGCTTGGCTTGAAGCGTGGAAAAAAAACAGCCAAGTGAGGGCAGTCAAAAATTAAAAATATGCAAATGAGCTGCAAATATTTTCCAAGTTAAATATCCTGAAAGGCAGTTATGAGAGGAAACTGATTTTTTACTAATCTTTGGTCTGCAGTTAAAAAACAACATAAACTTTAAACATTTAAAAACAATGAATGTGATTTAGGTTAAAAACATCTCTACTAAAGCAACTAATCTGTGCTCCTCAGAGTATTTTCTTCTCCAGACCTTTGTGATGGTGAAGCACCCTGCAGTGCTACTTCAGACTGGACTCACAACCAGCGGTCCAATGGGAACCTTCTTTTGTATCATAAACTGTACCAGCTTGTTATATCACATTACATGCCTAACATTTCACAAATAACTCCTCTAAACAAAGTGCAGCAGGTGATTACACTCAATTACACAAGTATGACAAGAATGAAAACCTGTCACGGTTCTTCATGACTAAATGTGCTTCAGAGTGGGAAAAACAAAGTGGTACCTGGTCAAAGGCAGCGTACGGTGGCTCCACACACGTTTGTTTGTTCATGTCTGGAGCTGAGATGTTCGAGTCGCTGCTCAGTGAACCGTTCACCTCGAAGGGCACCAGGGACTTACGGATCTCCTGCAGGGCCTTGTGGTACGGGTGTTTCTGGTTGTTGGTACGCCCTTGTTGCTTCGTGTCATCGGAGACCATTTTCCCCTGACCTGCAGCGTCCACTTTAGGTGGGTCAGAGGGTTTGGACAGGTTGCGTAGGCTGTTTCGTATCTCCTGCAGCATTTGTTGGCTGTTGCCATTGTAGTTGCTGGCGGGGAACGTTTTGGGTCTCATCTGTCTGTATCCTTCAGGTTTCTCTCCTCTCTTCATGAACAAGCATGTATGATGGCGATGAGAGAAGATGAAGTGGTCACCAGTCCAGTCCTGGGAGCAGTGATGTCTGACCTCACATCTCCATGCTGCTGCTGCTGCAAACATTCAGTGTTACTAAATGTTTGGAGATAAAGAGTCATCCAACAGGGCATGAAATAATGTTACCAAACAGGTTGGGCTAAATGACAACGTGAGGATTACCGACACTATTTACCAAAACGATCATGTTTTTGTCACATATGGAAATCAAAAGTAGATTAAAAACACATAATAAATACAGAWAAATGTGTTATTTATCAGGCTGTAAATGACTCGAGAGAAACAGKTTTATTTCTAAGACCTTAGCTCGGTTAGCACTGGATGCTAACGTAGCGCTGCTTCATGTTTCACGTCAGAAACGGGAACAACAGCTGTGACTCTTTTTAAAAACATTTCCGGTGATAAAATAACTATTCTGATCATTCCAAGTTGTGTGAAATAAAACAACACAACCTAAGCGGCCTGTGTGAGGGTTAAAGCATCCTTTGCTCCTGTCCAACAACAGGTTAGCATGTTAGCTGGAACACAACTGGTGACATCTTACCGCTGTTTGCCGCCGCTTTTCTGCGCTTTTTATTCCGTTTTCAGGTCCAAACACGGATTATCTGAGCTGCACCAGTGAAGGACGAGTCTTCTGCTGGCCGTGTTCTACCGTGCTGACTGGTTCTGGTCCTGTTGAATTCCTGGGATTTCTGAATGACAAGTAGAAGCTAAAGCTCCAAGCTAACGACACAAACAAACGAGGGGATTTTCACAATAAAATCCCGGAAACGGATTTGACAAAAAAAAAAGTTTAGACAAAAGTATCTTTTGTGTACAAAACACTTGAAGGTATTTTATAGTTACTTTTCATGTATGTTCTGAATGAATGAATAAATAAAACAGAAGGCCATTTATGTGATAAAATGGGTGAAATCATGTGTATTATGCTGAATTTCTAAATTAAATGTTTGTGTTGTAAGGATGTCACAGGCCTTCACCTCATTTTAACCCTCCTGCTGCCCTGAGGTCAAAATAACACCTGAAGTTTAGAACCAAATGTAACAGAACCAGATTTAATCTTTATCTTGTCATCATCAGGAACCTGAACTATTTTATACTTGGTATTTGCATTTTTACTAAAATGTTGGTATAACAGAMGTATAATGTTGACTTTTGTAATAAAAGTAAAAACATGAGACATTTTTGTGTTTTCTTTATTAAATACTTTGAGTAATTCTGTACAAAACATTTTGTTRGATTGAACTTGAACAGTTTGATGTAAGAAAATCTCTGTAAAAATGCACCATACCAGAGATGGGAAGTGAGAGGACTCATCCAGTCAACAAACTTTAATGATCTGACCTGAATCTGATAAAATAAGGTCCATTCACACATTTTTGAACCAGCTGTATTAAACTGGGACATGTCTGTTGACAAAAATGGCCTCTCCATCAGTCCCACAGACTAAGCACTGTCCCAGCACATCCAGGCTGTTGACAGACAGCGTCTGGCTGGGCAGCATGTGACTGGTCTCCAGACGACTTTTACTGGAGTCTCCACTGAGCCAGGCACTGGTCAGGGACTGGTTCCCAGCAGCCGGGGTCATCGCATGTCGACAGGTCGYACTGCTGTTCCTGCTGCCTGTTAACACAAGAATCACAAGTAATATGAAAGTTAGATTATAAACCAGTTTACCTAAATGACAGAAACAATCTTTGATTTTAAGGTAAAAAAATGACCTGAAAATACTAATATACACAAGTGGTTTGATCAGTTTTATTAACAGAAAACAATAAATAAAAAATATTCAAAATAATTATACGGTTATATATTTCACACTCCAGGCTCATCACTGTAACACAACCGTTGTTTTAAAGGCCTGACGTTAGCTAAGCTGGATTAATTTCTAATCTATCAGAGAAGAGACTGACCTTGTAAAAAGGAGGGCATGTCTGAAGAAGAGGTRGTCTCCCAGTGCAGCAGAGAGCCGTCCTCTGAACACGTGAACAGATGATCGGGGTTGGTGGGGTGAAAGTGAACCTCCCACACTGAAAACCACAGAAAAGGTTGTAAAAACTCTTCACATGTACGACGGTTAAATGATTGTAGAGTAAATCTGACTTTCAGCTGAGTGGGCCTCGATAAGTGAGAAGGGCATGTTGCCTTGTCTCACGTCCCACACACACAGCATTCCATCCTGGCCTCCTGTGGCAACAATGTGCTGCTGGTTTGGGTGTCTGTCCACACAATGCAGGGGAACTCGATCTCCTGACCTGTTGGAACAAACTGGATGAAAGGAAAGAAAAAGAAGATCCTAAAGGTAAAATAAAACACAAACRGCTCTTACAAGGACAGGATTTGTGAAGGTGAGTTGCTTTGCAGCCTCAGGTCCCACAGCTTCAGCTGCCCGATGGAGTTCACAGTTAAAATCTCTGTAGTCCTCAGGTAGGTCACAGCACGGATTGTGCTGCTGTCTGCGTTGTCTGGTGGACCAAAACACAGCACGTTGACSTGACTTTATTCACGTTCAGTTCAATGAACAGGTCTGGTTCTCACCTATGACTCGAATCACTCCTTCTTGGTCAGCTCTGAAGACGATAATCCTGCCGTCCTCCCCGACTGTGATGACTTCAGGACTGCTGCAGACGAGTCCAGTGCAAGGAGCGTTGTCACAGGGGTGGTGGTGAGCCCTCGCCCACAGCTGACACACTGACATCGTCTGAGAGGGGCAAGGATGTTATACATTATTATAATAAATATATATTATTTGTTCTTTCATTTTATATGTCAGTTTGTGAACACCAAAAATAATTACTGTCTTTAAAAGAATACAGACATTATATTTTCAGGAGGACAGAGGGGAATCCGTCTTTCAAACCGTTCACACTGATCTGTGACAAACCCTGTCTCTAAACCAAACATCATGATGGTGGAAATAAAAAAATWAATTGTTTTTTCTCTTGAATCCTTGATTCATAAGGTTTTTCCTATCTAGTAGTGATGGGTCAAGCAACACCAATGCATGGAGCTCATAGAGCCAAACCCCATGTCGGTGCACGTATCACTAAAAGGTCATGTGACCAACACAGGAAGTGTTTAGAACTGACAGTGATGCAGCAGATTGTGTTTAAAGGAATCGTTTCTGTTAACGACATGCATCCAACAGATTCTCTGATCTTTAGCAGTTCTTTATCAAATTCATTAAGAATTATGGAGCTGCCTGAAGACAAAACAAATGTTTCCTCCTTCTGGGACAGTTTTCATCTCATATTCATTCATGTTGACCCCTTCACACATCGACCTGTAGCCTCAAAGCTCTGTTTTACTCTCCCACACGGGGGGGGGGGGGGGGGGGGGGGCAGTGTCTGCAGCACAAAGCAGGACGAAAGGACAGGAGGAGACAACTTATTTCTATCAGCAGTGAGATGAAAGACTGGTTATTTGATGTTACTGGTTATTGTCCTACAGGCTCTGAGATGTAAAAAAAATCTGTGTAAATTATGGATAATCTGTACAACTTGACTTGTAGGCAGATCAGAAAATAATGTGTTTGATATGATTTCTGTTCCTCTCAGTTTCCACATTCATCTATCTGAATTCAAAGTAACTCTTAGTTTACTGTGCATCATTTTTTCTGTGGTTAAATGTTGCATTTGTTGAACAGACCTTTCCTGTTTTTAACTYGAAGCTCCTCCTGAATGCTGAGTCATGATAGGAGCAGGCATGAGAACACAGATACACCCAGGATAAACTCATGTATACAGCCACTCTACAACTTACTCACAGTTGTTTTATTCAGTATTAATTACTATTTATTTATTTATCTCATTTTCACCGGTCAAGCTTCCAGGAAGCACATGCTGACTCCAGCCTCCTCTGTGCTGTGAGCAGCTGTTTTCTACAGCTGGAGAAGATCTATCAGAAAAACCAACAGACTCTATTTCAAAATGTTGGAAAAACATTTTTTAAATAAAAACGTAAAAAAAATCCTAGTCCACAAGCATTCACAACACGTTCACTTAGATTTTCATTTTCATACATGTTCACATTATTTATAGACTGTATCTAAAAATATCAAAGATATTTTAAATGTAATTGAAGATATGAAATAATACAATATAAAACAAAATAACTTAAATTATATTATTGTAAATTTGGTTGCCTGTAGGGACCTTTGATGTCCAGCAGGTGTCAGTATTCAGTGACACCGTCTCCAATGCATGATGGTTTTGGACCATACAGTTTTAGTTTTTAATTAATTAATAACAAATATAGGTAGGCAATGTTAAGAGTACGCCATTTCCTAATTCTTCTGAAAAATGTATCCAATTATTTCAAGGAATAAAGAAGTTATGTCCGTTTGTTGCAGAATCACTGCAGGTTCTCAACGTTAAACGAGGGAAAAAAGAAAAAAAATCAAACTATCTTTTGATCCTAAAATGGCCAAATTTTATTTATATCATCATCATTTTAGACAACTGTGGTATCAGTCTGTTAGCTCTGTCACTTGTAAAATTCATGTAATTTCATATTTATAGCCAGAGTTTGCAGTTATCTGCACATATATAAATTAAATCATAACGTAAAACAGCTCAAGCTGGTGATTTCTGATGGACCTGATTATAAAAGACATTAAATCCTGCTGGACCTGATTGTTTTGGTGGTGGCTGAAGATGGTGACCGCTCCTGTTGACGATGCAGTGACAAACCTCTCCTGGTCCAAAAACTAGAATAAATATAAAGAAAACAACATATTAACACACAGGTTTCTGAACACAACAACTAAAGATCATCAGATTAGATTTGATGACAACATTGTTTTTTATGTCAGTTGTTTCCTGCATATTTTAGAGGTTTGTCTGCTGAAACACAACTGGTCTAACTGATGTTCTTCTGCAGAACCTGAAGAACTACAGAAGAGCAGGAAGCTAACATACAGCTCTTTAGGACCATCACTGGTTAAAGGGTTCTACCTGAAGGTCAAGAACATCTCCATCATGCTTGTTTTCACAGATCAGCTGCGGATCTCCTTCATCTTCTGGACCCAAACTGCTCTGATGGTCACCAATGGACCAAAGGGAAACCTTGTTGTCCTGCACAAACAAACACATTGTGGGTTATTAAGTCTTTTAAACTATTTCCTTTTCAACAAATACTTCGATCAAAATGCAGAAGAGACATCTCCACAAATATGCAAAACTTTATTTAAATTTAACCCGTGTTTGTAAAGTAGAACAAACCGAAATAACACATGAAGGTTTATAATAAAATGTAGACAACTATTTTATGGTAATGAAAAGTATAAATGTGCTCATTAGAGCAAAGCTTAAATTACAGATATTTCGTGTTGAGTCTCGGCGCACAAACGTAACAAACCTCGTTGTCCCACGAGCCCGTCACAAAAACATCCGGCTGCTGTAGAGATGACTGTGAAACTGGACGCCATCTTGTCTTGCTAACTTTTTGAGACACGTATTTAGCGCTCTCCATGAAGACAGACGCAGTTCTGTCGCTAAATAAAAAATAGATAATAATTATTGATACTGGGCTAGCTTAGCTTTGTTTAGGCGCCTGCTACGTTGTACGTAGGTACGGTGGCGGAGGAGGACCAAAAACCGCCAACAGATTTCGTCACAGTTTTTTTGCGACACCTAGCGGTCTGCGCGTTACTGCGGCACATCCGGTACGGTGTTACATGATTTCCTTTTCAGCTAATATTTACTTGAAAGCATAAACTGATTAGATTAATTATTTTATAAAAGTACAGAGTTTTGTGTTCGGGTGTGTATTTAAAGGGCGATGAGCATAATTAAAACCATTTGAATGCCTGGTGACGTGTCCGCCGCTGCACGGTCTGCTCTGCAGGTTGTCTGTTTTCTGGGTAAAACTGTTGGCGCAGGCGCGGCACTGACAGCTGCTGTCTACGGTCTCCGTAAAGTCTGCTTCATAATGGCCTGGAAATCTGGAGGAGCCAGCCACGCAGAGCTCGTTAACAACCTCCGCAGTAAGTCCAGATGCACTTTAAACCCGCAGCACGGGTTATTTTTACCCAGGCGTCGACCCGAGGAGAGTTAGCACAGCTAGCTTCTGGTGGTCGTTGTTGACCCAGCCTTACCTCCCCTCTCTCTGTGTCCACTCCACCTTTACTAAAACACGGCTGGGACAGTCACGTTCACGTCGTTGCAGAAAAAAGAAGCAGAAATTACTGGAAATCTGTGTTATTGTGTTGTGAATGTTTAGGAAACTGCAGCGTAGCGTCAAATTAGCATTAGCCTGTTAGCTGAATGTGCGTCATCTGGGATTCTGTGGCTCTGCCCACAGATTAGTCAATCTCCCGTTTCTCCAACACTAAATGACAGCTGAACACAGGACAGTTTCTGCAGGGCTTTTAGTGAATAATGAAAAATAAATAAAACCACAGTTTAACATGAAACTGCGACCATTGGTTCAATTCAGTCTCAGAACTGTGCGAATGTCCTGAACCACTGAACAAAACTAACCCTAACCAGTACTTCCTGTGTGTACAACTATGTCTATGAACCATTCAACATAAGTACTCCCTGTGTGTACAACTATGTCTATGAACCATTCAACATAAGTACTCCCTGTGTGTACAACTATGTCTATGAACCATTCAACATAAGTACTTCCTGTGTGTACAACTATGTCTATGAACCATTCAACATAAGTACTTCCTGTGTGTACAACTATGTCTATGAACCATTCAACTCTAAGTACTTCCTGTGTGTACAACTATGTCTATGAACCATTCAACATGGGCCACACAGATATTTCTAGCATAATTTAATATTTCTACCACGGTTCGTTGATCTTAGATGACACAAAAATACATTTAATACAGTTTGGTGTGGTAGTAGCTGAGAGTCATTTACAACACATAATCTGACACATCTGGCAATATCCAAGAAGAACTTGTAGAAATCAGCAAATCCCATTAGAAAACAGTTGTGTGTATGCTGGTTTGTTTTGTTCACATTAATACAGTTTTACATAAATTTCAGTTGGTAAAATTATATAAAACTATGATTGAAGAGTTTTGTGCCTCTGCTCAGACAGAAACTGTTTTTAAAAGTACCACACCCACACTCCACAGGTTTGACTGACACTGTTACAAACCACACAAGAAGCATCCTTTACATAACAAACAAACAAACACATAAATAAATAAATAAATAAATAAATAAATAAATAAATAAAT
>NW_013953671.1:82925-84045 GCF_001266775.1 Austrofundulus limnaeus
CATTAGTGATTATCTCAATTTCTGCTAAAAGACTTGATAAAATCCTACACACTGTGCCTTTAAAAATTCAGTTTGACTACTTTCACTTTCAGTTCCATAATTCAGATTTTTGTGTCACATCCTGGTCCTTGAGAAAGCCAGGCAGAGTAATCAAACACAGATCCACAGATTTATGTTTCACTTTGGTGAAGTTTCCCTTCTGGATGTAACAGAGTTGATGCAGGCAGACTGCTGTCTGCAGCTAAATTAGAAGCAGAGTGGCTTGTTAATGGATATTTACATTATCTATACCTGTTTCTTCCTTTCAGGGTCACTTGTGCCYATATCCAGCAGTCACAGAGTGATATTTATGTTATTAATTGTTTTTAATGCCTTACAGGCTCTGACATGTTAAATAAATTTAAAACTGAGTTTCTGCAGAGAAATAAAAAGAAGTCACTACAATGCTGATCTGCCTGCAGCTGAACTGGGGTGGAGTACATCCTGGATGAAAATTTATATTTTTAAAAGCATTAATTTATTCATCTAACTCAATATTATCTCCAGTATTGTTTACACGGCTCAGCTGTGGGCAGATCAGCACTGTAGTGACCGGACCTTTTTTATTTGTCTCCAAAAACTTTCAAATTTATTTAAAGTGGGCCTATCATGTAAAACTCACTTTTTTCATGTTTTYAAACTTGTTTTGGGGTCTCTACTGCTTAGAGAAACAGTCCAAACACCAAATAAATGCAGCCAGCCGTTTGTTTTACCTGTAATGACATGTATCTTTAGGTATCTGGAAACATGATGGTCTTTCTCAAAGCACGTTATTCTGACGTCACAATAACAGTCACCTAGCAACCTAAACCAGAGTCCTGCTCCTCACGAGGCAACCCCAGGTGAAGCTCCGCCCACAATTAATCATGATTAATATTTTTTCTAATATTGCCCAACCCTAGGGAGCACCTAAATCCACCGTTTGTTTTTCTCCTTCTGTCTGGCCTAAAATATAAAAACCCTCYAGTTTTTTTTCTGACTGAGGCTCAAAGTTATTTGGTAACGGTTAGGTTAGGGTTAACCCTAACCTAACCGTTACCAGGTTAGGGTTAACCCTAACCGTTACCAGGTTAGGGTTAAC
>NW_013953671.1:85362-87121 GCF_001266775.1 Austrofundulus limnaeus
GAAATACACATTTCTTTTCATTCAGTATTTAATACAACTGGCAAAATAAATTATTAAAATATTTATGATGTGCTTCTGTTTTTTAATTCAGCAGATTATGAAAAATCCTTTGTTATGAAAATAACCTCTTGATTCAAGAGAAAACTCCAGTTTTTAAGAAAATGGCTGCTTATCAATTAATTGTTAGTCAGTCTATAAGATAAATCAACTTCAGATTAATTCATTACTTGATAACTTGCATCCCTAATTTATACAGGAATGAAAATATTTTATATCTACTCATATTGATATAATTAAGCGTTTTAATGATTTGGTCGATTAATCAAGAAAATAATCATCAGATTAATGTATTATTAAAATAATTGTTAGTACCTAATAAAGTGTCCAGTGAGTGTAGATTCTGGCCCTGAGTAGTTTGATCATGTAAAACATGATTATTTCTTGGTCATACTTGTTATTTTAGCCCCACAGTCTTAAGGTTTCTCTGCTCAGTGCACCAACACAAGCTTTATGAGAACCACCCTGTTGGTGCAGAACCATAATTCATGCCTCTTGATGTTGTTTGTACAACTCTGTGCCAGTTGCAGTACAAAAAGAAGGACTTGGTGTGGACTGACTCAGTGTCGTCTACAACCAGCAGCACATGGTTTAATCTGCAGGCATCGTTCAGTCGGCCTTTGGGACCTGCTATAAAAACATATCTGAAATGTTTCAGCCCCGTATTTATTGCAGAGAGCAGAAGGACATCTTGAGTCCACTTTCACTATTAAGTATCTACCAAGTCTATTTTTATTCTTTTCAGTCCAGTAAATGATCACAAGCTGGGAGCAGTTTGCCTGTAAGTTTCTTTGATGCAAATGCTTTGTTTTAGTTTATTATTGGACACGTTCAGTTTATTTAAATGTAGAAGATAAAGTGATAAGTAAGGTTTACATGTAAACTAGTCTGCAAAGCTGCATAAAAACAACAAAACAAATTACTCCTAATGMATGTTTTTAATAGTAAAAAAACAATTTATTTGCATGTAAACAATCAAAACAAGCACCTTTTTAAATAAATTTCTACCTGGACACAGACCAGATTTGCACAGTAAGCATTAAAGTGGGTCGGACGCACGGTGCATGAATGCTAATTCTCTTTGTCTTCCCACTCTGCACTGGTAGTAAAAGTTGTTTTCAGTGTTGGACACCTGGTTCAGTTTGAGTCAGGACCCCAGTGGTGTGCTGCAGTCAAACCAGTGTCCTGTGGGCAACCAGCAACGATTTTCTGCTGTGGTTTTTGTCAGGAACAGAGTCAGACTCTACAAATGAATCAAGAAGGGACAGCAGAAAACAACTCGAAGTGTGCCTGTTATTATGATTTCAAATTCAGAGATTGGTTGAAGGTGTCCGTTTGGCAGCTTGTGTAGTGCATTTCATGTGTAGTGAGTTTTATTTGTGTGTCCTTGAGCTGCTCTGAKGGTGAGGAGGACTGGCTGTCTGAGGCTTTTTCCTGCTTTTGGCATGAGATGCAGCAGCAGTGAGTTTAATGGTCCAGTGATGGACTGTTGCACAGTGACTGCAGGTGAGAGGCAGCAGGTGGTAAAAGACAAGCCAGTAAAGAAAGTGCATGTTAGTGTATGATCCACTGAACATATAACAGGTGAGATGTGTGACACACCACCCTGACATGCAATAATCAGAAATTACATTTATTACAGCCACACTCTAAATCAGTGATTCCCAACCAGGGGTATGTGTACCCCTCGTGGTACCAGAGA
>NW_013953671.1:88677-90682 GCF_001266775.1 Austrofundulus limnaeus
GTGTACCCCTCGTGGTACCTGAGCTTATTACAGCTTATTACAGGAGGTACGTAAAAAATTTCCCAGTTATGTAAAAAAAATAGTTAAAATAATACAGGGATATGTAGGTCCCTATGCAGACATAATCACAGAATTCACTAAACAAAATGGAATCTCAAGGAATTTGCTTATTGGACAAGTGGTTGATGCATTTTTGATGCTGCCGCTTCCTGTACCTGCCATTACCTGGTTTATTTATTTAATTACTTATTCACTTTCTAGGCAACATATTTATCTTTTGAGTTGAAAAGAATAACATGCTTGAGAATTAAATGTTCTAGATCAGGGATTTAAATNTTACTTATTCACTTTCTAGGCAACATATTTATCTTTTGAGTTGAAAAGAATAACATGCTTGAGAATTAAATGTTCTAGATCAGGGATTTAAATAAAGTTTTAATTTAATAATCAGTTTTTGTAAATGATAGTTTTGGAGAATCGTCATTGCGATTGACTGAGGGGGTCTTACATGACAAAGGGCTCAGGGGTACACACAAGTCTAAAAAGGTTGGGAACCACTGCTCTAAATCATAGGAGTCAAACTCTGGTCCTTGAGGACCACCGTCCAGCAGGTTTTCCCTGATTTACCTGATTGGATGATTAACAGAGTTTGAAAAGGTAATGAACTGTTGGAGCAGAGAAACAAAGATACCTCTGCTCTACTTTAAAAGTAAWTAAAATAAAAAAATAAAACACACTGAGGAAAAAAGCCTTATGAAATATGTACGGTATGAAATATAGGAAGTTTAGTTTATATAAATAAGCTTTAATGAATATAGACAATATAAAATAAAAATATAGATAGGGTTAGGTGTAAAATACTGCACATAAGTAAGCGTCCCAGATGATTAGATAATATTAATATAAATGTTCCAAATAAGATGATGCATGTTTGAGCAGTATCATTTGATTAAAATTAAATGCACAGATTGAATAAAGCCACAAAGTTTCACATTTTAGGAACAAGTTAAAGAGTTTGATGAGGACTGGTAGGAGCAACTTCCTGTGGCTGCTGAAGTATGTCTGCTTCTGGAGTCGTAAAGATGCCAGTGATGGTTTAATGTAACAAATGATATAAGAGCAAATAGCTACAGATAGTAGTAGTGTTAGTTTTGTTTCAACATGCCTCATGTTTSTGAATTTAATTATCTGTTTGCTGTCTCTGCTGCAGGGTTACATAAGGCCTCTCTGACTCTGTTTGTTTTTCATCTTCAGAAAATGGCATTATTAAATCGGACAAGGTGTTTGAAGTCATGCTGGTCACAGACAGAGTGCACTACTCCAGGTGTAACCCTTACATGGACTCACCACAGTCAATAGGTGCAACTCGCTCATAGATTTATTGATCCAGTTAAAATCTGACGGCTGAACTCACCAAACCTTTCTTTCTCTTTTAACCAAAAGGTTATCAAGCAACCATCAGCGCCCCACATATGGTATGAATTTTACGTTTCTACACTTGCTCTGACAGAAGGTTGTTTATTGTTGACACTGTAGAGCAAGCAGAACATGAATATAATGTATGTTTTTCTGTTTCCAAGCATGCCTATGCACTGGAGCTGCTACACGATCAGCTGTACGAAGGAGCAAAGGCTCTGGACGTGGGCTCCGGCAGTGGGATCCTGTCTGTTTGTTTTGCACGAATGGTGAGCCACACACGTGAAAACACTAAAACACTAGGGTTGACTTGTATACTCGTTTCAGACGAGTATTCGTTACGGATAATGCATTTTTGATGAGTACGAGCAGGAACCGAATAAAGCTGGTCAGTATCTGTGCTCGTTGTAAAGGAAGATTCTCATTGGGTAACTGACTGTCTTCACGAGCTGTGATTGGCCAGTCACAAACAGAGAGCCCGCCCCTCCCCTCACAAACTCTCTGCAGTGGAGTGGGAGCCTCTGATCAGCTGAGTGAAGCTGACACACACACACACACACACACACACACACACACACACACACACACA
>NW_013953671.1:91556-102091 GCF_001266775.1 Austrofundulus limnaeus
CACGCACACACGCATGCACGCACACACACACACACACACACACACACACCTTAACAATCAACATTGTTTAACTTTGTGTGTGTGTGTGTGTGGTGGGGGGTGGGGGGGGGAACATTAGGTAGTAAAACTAAATAAATAACTGAAAGACAAAAAACTCATTTTGATCATAAAATAACAAAATAAAAAGAAGTTGTATTTAATATGACAGTTCTTGTTCATGCATACTGCAGTCGTTCATAATTTCCTACTGCATGACTTGTATTCATTCAGACACTTAAACTATTTACAGAACAAACTCTTTAAACTCAGAACATGAGTTATTTTTAACTTTTGTGATTAAAAACATTGATTTGAAGCTGTTCTGTAAATAACATTCAAACAGTACGTATAGAAACTTCTGATCAATCTATTTCATTTTCAGACTTAAAACAATGTTCAGATTTAAGCCCCGCCAACTTCTGGTTAAACCACACCCACATCCAGTTTAGGCCCCGCCCACTGCGAGTACAGCTACAGATAATTTAGATGTTGAACAGATACAGATAGTGGTGTACTCGCTCATCCCTACACTAACARCTTGTCTTTGGTAGTCTTGTGATTAATTTGTCTGTTATTCAGTAATATTCAGTAATTAGTCCATGACAACGTGTCAACTGATCACCGTACGGTCGGGTTCAACAGCTCAAAGTTTCTGTTTTCTCTGAACGCCTCCTCCTGTGCTTTGTTTTCAGGTAGGTCCTAAAGGGAAAGTCATAGGGATTGATCACATCAAAGAGCTGGTAGATGATTCTATAAACAACGTGAAGAAAGACGACCCCAGCTTGGTAACATCAGGTCGAGTCAAGCTTCTAGGTAGGTTTCTGCCTGAGTTTTTAAACTGTGTMAAACTACTTCTAAAGCAGATTATATAATCCTGTCACTGGTAGAAAACACATGGTTGTCACACAGACAGTCTGCAGCTCTAAATAATTGAGTAGAGACCAACTTACAGACATCCGGTACTTTCTTAACTTTCAGAAAACACCTGGTATAATAATCTGGTAATACAGATTACTAAAATAATCTGTATTATAGAATGTATTGTAAAATATTACATCTGGAGCTTGTTTCTACCAGTAGGATTTGTCATGAACAGCCTGCTGCTTGGTGCAACACCTGACCTGGTTGGTCCTTGATGCAAGCRGTGGTCAGGGCCAGACTGGGACAATAATCCAGGCCTGGCATTTCATACCATCCCAGGCCACCACCAGTGGTGGATAGTAGTGGAGTACATTTACTTGAGTACTGTACTTAAGTACGTTTTTTGAGTATCTTTACTTTACTTGAGTAATTTTTTGGGGGGATACTTATGACTTTCACTCCGCTACATTTCTAGAAAGCTTGTTAGTTACTTCTTACTTTTGGTTCAGCAGAGTTTTATAATCCACCGGACTCTGAGGATGTTCATAAAGTTGTTCAGTTTTGTAGAGAAAAATCAGATCACAGACACACAAAACTAAAGTCTTTTCTGATGGAAACTTTCAGGATTTAAGAAGAAAAATAATGGCAGTCAGTAATGGTTACTGTTTTAGACCAAGCAGAGGGAAAAATGATGGAATCATGACAAAGAAACAAAACAAGACTCCACATCACCAGGATTTATTATTCTTTCTAACAGCAGCTGTTGGTGCAGTAAATACTGGTGATGTGGAGTCTTGTTTTGTTTCTTTGTCATGATGATGGAAGTATAAAACTTATCGTTAATATACATTAAAAATACATTTACTTACAGTAAATATGCCCCTGGGTGCATTTATTTGGTCCTAGGACTGTTTTTTTAAGAAGTACATACCCAAAGTTGAGTAAAAGAAACCTTTAAAAAGTGAATTTTGCATAATAGGAGTTAATAAGAACTCGTTTAACAACCAGTCCATGCTGATTGGTCCAGATTTTAGACACAGCTGACTGAACAACCAACATCTTTAGCATCATTGTGTGATGATTTACCCTCTTTAAGAGTTTGATAATCCTCTCTTTAATTTCACCTGACATCTGTGGTGTTGGAGCCATGGTCCATGTCAGTCCTGTTGGTGCAACAAGGTGTGATCACTGCTTTTTACCTGCAGACTAACGAGCAGATCTGATCTGATGCAGTGTTAGTTTACAGGCTGATTCCATCATTTTTCTCTGCTTGGTMTAAAAAATTAACTGTTACTGACTAACATTATTATTTTATTTATTTTGGGTTAATGTTTCTTAAAGTCAGAAAGTTTCCATTAGAAATGACGTTAGCTTTGTGTGTCTGTGATCTGATTTTTCCTACAAAATGAAAGAAGTGAACGAGGATCCTCTGAGTCCAGTGATCCCACCCTGTTTCAGGGGTTGTGTGTCGATACATCAGGTGGTTTCTGTAAACTCACTCTGAAAACAACTCAGTAATGTACTGATATTACAAAGTGTAATCTGTCCTTTTGAATACTTGAGYACTTTTAAAGGCATGTACTTTTGAATACTTAAGCATTTTCAAAAGTAAGTACTTCAGTACTTTAACTTGAGTAGATTTTTGACAGAGTAACTTTTACTTGTAGCTGAGTAAATTTGACCCTGAGTATGAATACTTTTACTCAAGTACTGGAGTTGAGTACTTTGTCCAGCACTGGTCAAGGTGAGCACCCTGAATACATGCTGTGTGTCGGAGCAGCTGACTGTGAACATTCAGGAGCTACTTTGACGGTTGATGGTTGAGTGTGGGCGTGTAGAGGCAGAACCTGAGGAGGACCTTGGTCCAAACTGAGGTGAACCTCTGATCTATAAATCTAACAGTTTGAAGGTGTGCACCGCACAGTTTATAAATCAATTTTTTTTAAGCGTCTGTCACTTTCAGCTTTTGGCCGTACGCTCCCTTTCAGTATGATTTCCATGCAATCCTTTTGAAACGAGGCCCCTGGCCATGTCCAGACCCTGCAGCACAGCCAGAACTTGCTGCTGTGTTTTTCTAACTTTATAAAAGTTTTTCTTTATATAAGTACTTGTTGTGACCCAGGAAGACTGGTGTCCTGCAGGAAGAGCTGTCGACTGTTGCTGCTGAGGAGGGTTTGTCTCTGGATGACTGGGTTTCAGATAAAATGTCCCTCTTGTTGTTTCAGTGGGAGACGGGCGGATGGGCTACCCAGAGGAGGCACCGTATGATGCCATCCATGTAGGAGCAGCAGCTGCCTCCGTCCCTCAGGCTGTGAGTCTGTCCACACGCTTCACCTGTCTGATTTAAACAGAGAGCGTCTGAAACATCAAACTGAAGAATGATTTTTGTTTTACTGACAGTCACTTAGTTTGGACAGCTCTCTTTAATGTTGTTAAGGTAACTGAGTGTTATTATCTCTGAGCCCACCCTCCCTCCGTTGGCCTCCTGCAGCTCTTGGACCAGTTGAAGCCCGGCGGTCGGCTGATCCTGCCTGTCGGGCCTGCAGGAGGGAATCAGATGCTGGAACAGTACGACAAGCTGGAGGACGGCAGCACCAGAATGAAGCCCTTGATGGGGGTGATTTATGTGCCTTTAACAGACAAAGACAAGCAGTGGTCCAGGTGGAAGTGACTTCCTTCTCTCCCTCCCCCTCTGTCCTTCTCACAGTGGCACAGGTGAAATGGTGTGGCTTGGAGCAGGCAGGCTGCATCTTGCTGCTTGTTGACATGTTGTTTGCTTCTTCCATACCATACCCACCAGCTGCACGCTTCCTTTTGACCTTTCTTTTCCCGTCCAGTAAAAACGGCCCAACTAATGCAGCTTTGGAAATGATGCACTGATAGTTTGTTTCTTTAAAAAGCATGATTAGGATCAACTGAAAGTCATTTAGCCCAGTCTTTTACGAGATGCCCACACAACCAGCTCCTGTTTGACTTTCATGTCGACTGAACATTGTGCATGTAAAGCTTCAASACGCTGGAGCTTCCTGTTTGTTGCTCTAACATCTGTGTTCTGGTGTTTTCCTCTGCAGGGACGAACTCTGAAGAATGACAAGTTTAAACCTGGAGGAAACTGGGACGGGGGGTGGGCTCACACAAGCCTTGACATTTCACTTAAAGCATAATAAAACTGTTACTGAGGAACTGGAGCATGGACGCAGACGGCCCTGAGAGGCTGCAGGGAAACACTGCTTGAAGCGTAATGCAGAAACACAACATGGACTTTTTGTTTTCAGGCCTTCATGTTTAGTTTTCTGCTTTGTTTTTCTCCTCTTTTGTCTTGTGGTCTGATGTTTTAACACATTTACTTTTCAGCTGGATGAAAGCTGAATGTAGGACAATGATGGAGGCCTGAGCCTTTTACATGATTCACCTGTGTGTGTGTGTGTGTGTGTGTGTGTGTGTGTGTGTCATTAACTGTAGACATTTCTGCTTCAAATATGAGATTTCTTTCCCTGCTGCAGTATTAGAACAGAGCCTGGACACAGTGGTATTAACCCAACACTTCCTGTTTGTTGTGCAGAGCTTTTAGTTCACGTATGGAGGAACACAAAACACACAAACACACGCAGGGTTGTGTTACTGCTGCCAGCTTACAGACTTCATGAGTGACTGACACTAAATGACACGAGACTGCTTTGCCAAAATAAAATTCTAAATAAAGCAACTGAATGTTTGTTTCCTCGGGAAAAAAGCTCCACTTTTTATTTTTGTCATCTTGATGATATTTGGCTTTCACAAACTCTGAAACAACAATAAAGAGATGCTTCTGATTTTTTCTTTGTCTTCTTGTTGTGAGCAGGTTGCAGCTTCAGTCCTACAGGCAGAAATTTAAACMGCCTTCACAGTAAACTAAGCTTTTTTTAGAGAAACTAATAAACAGCCATGATTGTTCAAAACATTTTGATCAGCTCTGAATGAAACAATTTGTAAGAGTTTAAGTGGCAAATTAACATTATGACACTTTGAGAAACATTGAGCCTCAAGCAAGAGTATAACCTCCTGTCAACATAATTATAGTGTGATTTATTTTCAACTAAATGTCTTCAAACTAATGAAATATAAAGTTATTAATGAATAAAATCAGTCTGATAACAGCAGGTAAATAAATATACGACAGGTCTGGACCACTCGTTAATTTTGTGTCTGAAGAAAATCTTAGAAAATGAAAACATTGGTGATAAGTCCTAAATCACTCGTACGCACAACTTAAAAACAGATCTGTGTACGAACAGTTCATGCATGAGACCAAATGTTTTGAAAGAAAGAAATTGTTTTAGCAGATGTGGGATGAAACAGCATTTTGAGCATTTATTTGTCAAAAATAACTAAATGATGATGATAGGGACCGTAGGATAGGATTTGTTTTAATCTAACAAGAAAATAAAACTCAGATCAGTTATTCACAGTCAGATTTTCTCAAACAAAATAAATATTTCTACTCAAACACTTAAATATATCTTAGTAAATCTGAAGCGTTCAGATGATCTGTTCAGGACATGAAGCTAATCCAACACGCTGAGCAGGAAGTTCTGCTTTGATGCACCCAGATCAAACAGGTGTGTGGTTTCTCCACACACACCTGTTGGCCTACAGGTACATGCCGTTGATGAGGTAATCCGACTCCTCCGTTGTGAGGGGTCGAGCTTTCTTCAGTTTGTGACGAACGAGTCGCAGCCGACAGCCGATCATGAGCAGCAGCAGAGCTGTGATGAGAACGCCCAGGACCAGAGGAAGAATCGCTCCTGGACAAAGAAAACGTTTCAACGAGATCTGACCATAAAGAAACCAGACAAATGACTCTCTGTGAGAAAACTCAGCTGAATAACTACTGWAATTATATTATCTGATAAAACATGAACAGAAGCAAAAATTAAAAAAGCAAATTTCAAAGAACAAAAATTTTGAAGGATTTGAAATCTTGATGCATTTCCAAGGGGGAAACTTGTAAAAAAAATATTTTAAAAAGTGTAAAAGTTAAGATGTTAGCATTTAAACGATTGAAACATCACAAATTATACAGAAAAATTATAGACAGGAAACATGCTGACTCGGCAATAAAAGCTACAAATAAATGATGGTTCTGACCTGACTCTGGTTCTGGATGTCCCCCCATAACTGAAAATAGTTTGGAGATGGGGGTCTCATGGTCTGCTTGGCTTTTGGAGACTTTTGGGGCGGCTTCAACAACAACAAATAAACCAGTAAACACTGTAAACTATATACTTTTTATTTATTTATTTATTTTATTTTTGATGGATTTACCTGTCTCAGTCTGTTTGGTGGCTGGAACTGCAGCACTTGCTGGACCTGAAGATGTCATTAAGTGATTTTTAAATCTTTCAGATTTAAAATGAGGCTGAAATAAACCATTCTTACTTTTCTGGATACATTCACTGATGCAGTCAGACTCCTGCAGGAAGTTGTTGTGGTTTCCCTGGCAGCCGCCATACAGGAAGTGTTTGCATTCTCCGGTCTTTTGGTCGTAGTACCACCGTGGGAAAGTGCCTTTACACGGGCCGACCAGCGGAGCTGCAGCACACGGATCTACAGGAGACAAACAACACAGCTGCTGTAATAAACTCACTAAGATGGTTCCTACAGAAGCTAAAGGCCTCGTCACATGTTGTCCAAAAACAGCTAAAATGTAGCTTGAATTTCTTAATAACTGGAGACAGATTCCTCATTAAACTAGTTGGTTAGAGGTTTTTACATTTATTTATAAGATTGATATGTGGATGTTTGGAACTGATTAGAAGCTAATGATGGATGATTGACAGATTTATTTACTGACCTTTATTTAACGGAGAAAATCCCAATTATGAAAACTAATTTCTACCACTTCCTACAAATAAAAGTTACATTTAAATAAGCCTATCACTTTTATACTGGTCAAAATAAATTATTAATCATGCTGTAGATTATGGGGGTACTGGGCCATTTGATACAGGCTGTCAGGTCCTTGTACGACCGGTGTCAGAGTCTGGTCCACATTGCCGGCAGTAAGTCGGGCTCGTTTCCGGTGANTGTGTGTGTGTGTGTGTGTGTGTGTGTGTGTGTGTGTGTGTGTGTGTGTGTCTGCACTACAGCCAGGAAGGGAGGGGGAAAAGGGGAGGTGTCGCAGACTCGCAGCACAGCGCTTCTGCAGACCCACATGTGGGGTAAAAACAGGAGCAGGTAGAGGGTGGAAGGGAGGAAGCAACGCAGCGTACTTTTTTTATTTTTCCTGAAAAAGCTTTGGACACAGCAGCTGCTGCCTCGCTAGTTACTGTCGACAAATGTAGACACACACAAAGGAAAAAAGATGTGTGAATATTAGAGGGGACTGTCYCTGTCCGGCCAAAGTTGGTGGGGACATGTCCACACCAGTTCTTCACAAAGTTACGCTTTGCAGAAATGGTCCAAAAAAGGTAACACATACAAGTGTGCACACACAGGGTCAGACTGAACTGCACACAGGGTTCCTACAGCTTAAAACAAGTTCAATTTAAAACTTTTTAAGGATCTGCAGGAACCCTGAAGAAAGATTTTATGTATCATCATGGCACCACGAGACATTTTACTGTTTCTTTACTTGGCTGATCTTTAGTTAACCAATAAAAATCATTGTGAAGGAACTCCTCTGAGCTAACACAGCCAGTGGTACCTTGGCCAACAGAAGCCTCCTGATCTCTGGGACCTGGAGGAGGAGCAGCCTGGCTCCTGTCCACTGTGGAGATGACAGTCTTTCTGAATCCAGTTGGGACAACGGGGGCATCCTGCTCTGTCTGAACTGCAGGCCTCTGAGGGCTGGGCAGGTCCACAGGGTGGATCACTGACTTCCTGCTGCTATCAACTAGAAAACAAATAAAAAGATGAATCAGAGAGGAAGCTTTGAATCATAGTTCATGTTGTATAAATGTGACCAACCACATCAAACCAAGGATTAAGTCCCAAAATGGAGAAACAGGTAGCTTTAGTGTTTTAGTTGCAACTGTTTATTTTTATCAAAATATAATGAATAAATACCTTATCTATGGGTCGTTTAAATAAAATATCTAAAATACACTATATTGCCAAAAGTATTCACTCACCTGCCTTCACACACATATGAGTTTAAGGTACATCCCATTCCTAACCCTAATCCATAGGGTTCAATAATACGTTGGTCCACTCTCTGCAGCTGGAACAGCTTCAAMTCTTCTGTCCACCAGCTTTAGGAGTGTTTATGGGATGTTTGACCATTCTTCCAGAAGCACATCTGTGAGGTCACATACTGATGTTGGACAGAAGGTCTGGCTCTCAGTCTCTGCTCTAATTCATCACAAAGGTGTTCTRTKGGGTTCAGGTCRGGACTCTGTGAAGACCAGTCCAGTTCATCCACACCAGACTCTGACTTTGTGCTCTGGTGCATTGTCATGTTGGAAAAGGAAGAGGTTAGCTCCAAACTGTTCCCATAAAGTTTGGAGCATGGAATTGTCCAAAATGTCTTGGTCTACTGAAACATTCAGAGGTCCTTTCACTGGAACTGAGGGGCCAAGCCCAGCTGCTGAAAAACAACCCCACACCATGATGCCCCMTCCACCAACCATTACACTTGGTGATGTGTGGCTTGGATGCAGCTGCTGGACCATGGAAACCCATTCGATGAAGCACTCTGCACACTGTTCTTGAGCTAATCTGAAGGTCACATGAAGTTAGGAGGTCTGTAGTGATGGACTCTGCAGAAAGTTGGTGACCTCTTTGCACTATGTGCTGCAGCATCCACTGAGCCCGCTCTGTCAGTTTACCTGATCTACCACGTTGTGGCTGAGTTACGGTTGTTCCTAAACACTTACATCCTCTTATAATACAGCTGACCGCTGACTGGGAAACATTTAGGAGTGAGGAAATGTCACAGCTGGATTTGTTGCACAGATCATCACAGTTCTATGCTGGAGTTCAATGAGCTGCTGAGAGCGACCCTTTCTTTCACAAATGTTGGTAAAAACAGTCTGCATGCCCTGGTGCTTCATTTTATACACCTGTGGCCATGGAAAAGATTGGAACACCTGAGTCTGATCATTTGCATGGGTGAGCAAATTTGTTTGGCAATATAGTGTATAATCAGAAATAATGTTTAAAGCCCTTTTTTGAGGAGCCGTTACACCCTATTTTATTTTTCTTTGCAAGCTCCTGCAAGCTCAACATTTTTTCTCTCCAGCTGGTAAATCTTAAAATCCAAACATTGTTTTAGGTTTCCTCTTTATCTGACCTAAATATTCCTCATTACAATAACACAAAAAAGGATTCAGACCAAATATTAACGAGTTTTTATGATTAGTAAGACAAATCAAGGCCAATGTAAGGATGATCCAGGAATCAAATGTAGCTGAAAAAGCAGGAATCTTTTGGCCAAATTTGATTTAATCCTCAGCTTGATGTGATTAATCGTGAAAAGAAATATGTGAGCCATCCCATGGAAACGAGGATTAAGTCTAAAAGTTGACTGTGGAGAAATAGGCAGATTTAGTGTTTTGATTAAAACACTTGCAAAAATTACATTTTGTCAAAATATAACAAAGAAATGTGTTATCAATGTATCATTTCAATGAACTGTCTGAAATATTATCCTAAAAAAATTGAAGCACTTCTTTGAGCAGTAGCAACCAAAAACCAGATTTTGAGGAAAAACACCTTAAAATGTTGAGATTTTCCCTGTGAGTTAGTAAAGTTTCGTTTCTTTTCAGCTGAGAAATCTCAATATTCAAATACTATTTGAGGTTTCTTTTTCAAATGACATAAGAAAATCCTCATTAAAATGAGATAAAATTAGGATTCAGACCAAATATTTATGTATTATTGTAACCAACAAGACAAATTAAATGATATCTGTGGATCTACTAATGATATCAGGATGGTCTAATTATCAAAATTAGCTTTTAAAGCCAAGAATCTGAAAATATGATGAGGTCACTTTGACCAAATTTGATTTAATCCTCAGCTTGATGTGATGAATTGTGAAAAGAAATATAAACAGTACTATCCCAAATACAACTAACTCCAGTGCATGACAAACAAATCCTACAGTTTGTGCAAAACTCTTCATCCGAGCGGTCCGGACAGTGCTGCCTCCCGTCGCAGGCGTAGGAGATGTCGATACAGCAGCCATCGTCACACTTGAACTGATAGTTGGAGCAGTCACCAGTGCACACTGTGGACATAAAACACACCTTTTTTACCTGACATTTAACACAAACAAACATGCTTTGGTGAGACGGTGACCTTCTGCTTGGTGCTTTGGCACCAGAACAGTGACGGAGACGTTGTCCGAGCTCTTCTGTCCTGCCGTGTCGGTGACCGTCATCTGGAAGGTGTAGACCCCCTCCTGGAGACCACTGACCTTCAGCAGCCCCACATGGGTTGCCTGGAGCAGACGTAAACACAAAATAACTCAAAACATGAGAAACATTTAAAGAAACATGAGAACAAAACACACCCAGTCTTCTCCTGGTTACACTCCTGAAGGTGGTAAGTTGACATCAGATGTAGAACATAACACATTTTTGTTTAGGCTACAGACAGAACACACACACACACACACACACACACACACACACACACACACACACACACAC
>NW_013953671.1:103091-104892 GCF_001266775.1 Austrofundulus limnaeus
ACACACACACACACACACACACACACACACACACACACACACACACACACATTCTCTGTTTTAAACCTTAAGACTGCAGTGATCAGAAAGTATAAAAATACAAAACATTCAGTTGATGATTTATTAAATCTCCTTCAAAATAAAATATTTCCTTTGTGAAAAATATATTTTATTCTATAAAAGGTTAAACATCCAGATCTTAATGTAGCCATATAACATCAAGTCTAAAATCATTTTCACCTTTAACTCTTTTAGAAACCTTATCGCTTCATCTTTCATGTTGTTATTTTTACTTGTTTTATTCATGATCCAATGGAATTGATTCCTGATATATTTTTGTAATAAATTACCATAAAAGAAAAAGCTGTTTCCTCATCTTTGAGTATTTTGGACTGAGATAAGAATTCCCTGCATATCAAACTAATCTTGACCTGGTGTCCCAACTTGGTAAAAGTGTAGTGCAGGACAGAAATAGTTGTCAAAAAATAAAATAAAATAAAATAAAATAAAATAAAAACAAGAACTGTACTTTGACAGCTGCAGGGAAGCTCTCCTGACAGAAACCTATTTAAAAGATTTAAAAACAATGCTAATGATCTGGAGCAGATTAAATCACAGCTGAGAATATGTTTTTTTCTATCTGTTAAATAAAAAATGGTCACAGGTGCAAAGACTCAACAGTGAGTGCAGTAGAAAAGGTTTTGTTTTTGAGGGGCTATAATGTGTCAAAAGTAGGCAGACTATGATCAAAGTTTCCTTCAGACTCCTCCCCTCTGCTACTTCCAGATTATGATGATAAAAACTTTATTCTTACAGTTTGAGTCTCCAGCTGCTCTCTAACTGTGGAGACTCACTGAATACATTTTGATTGTTTTCACAGATGTGATAAATTCATCCTGACCTTCATGCTGATGGCTGTGTCTCCCTTAACAAGAGTCCACTCGTAGTGGGTGATCCCATGGTCGTCCACGCTGTCTCTCCCGTCCAGGACCGCCCAGTCCGTGGGCAGCTGGATCACCACATCCTGTCCAGCGTCGCTGCGAGGAGGCTCATCCACGTCTGTGAAATCACATGTTACATCAGCCAGAACAGTCGGTTCTACCCTTTTTAAAATATGTTATTCATTTTAAAGTTCAGATAAAACAACAGTTAGGTGATTAAAGGCTGACCTTACAGGTCAGATGGACACTGACCTTTCTAAATGTTTCTAAAAAACCGAAAAAGGTTATCGTTGCAAATTTTTTCTATTTAATCTGTGCTTTTTACACTTTAACATCAGTATTTACTCTATAACTAAAAACAATAAAGGTCCAAAACTTTAATAAGTTTGTCCTCTCCAGAGCTGTACAGTAACTAAGTACAAATACTTTGTTACTGTACTTAAAGTGTATCGTACCCCCTTATGAAAAGATAACTCCGCCCCAAGGCGAAATTTGAAAAATCCATCAAAGTGGGTAGGGGAGGGGGTGTGGGTAGGGGAGGGGGTGTGGGTTAGAGAGAGGAGGTGTGGTCAGGACGAGAGAACGTGACAGCCTCGGCTGAGCTGTCCTCACAGGACAGAGGAGGAGGAGCGCTCCGACAGCCTGACAGAAAAAATAAAAGCATACAGCTGCAGCTGCTCACATGATCCCTGTTTAAATCAGGAATAAAAGTGTTGGGTCTGTTTGACTGAAGTTCGGTCCGTTAGGGCTGCAGCTGCCCCGCTGTGTTTCTTTCCCTCCTCCCCTCCCGCTGTGCAGGACGTACTGCTGGTGTGTGTGTGTGTGTGTGTGTGTGTGTGTGTGTGTGTGTGTGTGTGTGT
>NW_013953671.1:105892-107166 GCF_001266775.1 Austrofundulus limnaeus
TTTAACACTTTTAATACTTAACTACAACAAATATCACATACTTTAACACTTTTAATACTTAACTACAACAAATATCACATACTTTAACACTTTTACTACTTAACTACAACAAATATCACATACTTTAACACTTTTACTCAAGTTATATTCCTAAAGGAGACTTTAACTTTTACCAAAGTTATTTTAAGGTAAGATACTTGTACTTTTACTGAAGTATTACTTTGTGGTACTTTTTACAACACTGGTCCTCTCTAGCTCACCTTGTGAGTCGTCCTCCTCAGAGTGCTCAGGCGTCCAGGTGTTTCCTGAGGCGGACAGGTGTGTGTGGGAGCTGTTGGTCCGGCTGTAGGTGCTGAAGCCCTCCTGTGGAGCGAACGAGCAGATGTTTCTCCTCCTGTAGGTGCAGCTGAACAGGTAACAGCTCAGGCTGTCTCCGGCCCGCCGCTGCTCCTCCTGCACCACCGCCACCGTGCAGTGGGGCTGTGCGCAGCACGCGTGCACACAGTCCCTCCAGGTGTACACCCTGTCCGGGGCCAGCAGGAAGGTGGCCCCCTGCTCGATGGAGGCCTTCGTCCGGATGATGCGCTCCCCCACGGAGCTGAAGTCGCCCACGCAGGCGTCCGTCACCTCGGCCTGCCGGAGCGCCTGGTCCTGCTGCAGCTGCTGTCTGAAGTCCTCCAGGAGCTCCTCCACTCCGGACAGTTTGGACTTCAGGTCTGAAATCTGCGAGGAGCGGCCGAGAATGAGGCCAGCAGAGGCGAGCAGCAGCAGCAGCAGCAGAGCGGCCATGTTGGCTTGATTCAAGCCGCGGACACCTGTCTGCCTCCGGGCCGGGCTCCCGGTCCCTGACGGTCCCTGACGGTCCTGTCAGCCCCGGACACCCACCGTGTTGCTGCTCACACAGTTTCACAGCCAAAGCGCCTCTACACTCAGACCCACGGTTGTTTGTCTGCGAGTGATGCTGAAAATGTCGTTGTCATGGTAAGAGAGGGAGGGAGGGGCCAGAGCATAAAGCGTGACGTCACCGAGGAGGACACCTGCTCTGACGTTTGTTATTGTTTTAATGTT
The DNA here is from genome assembly GCF_001266775.1 of Austrofundulus limnaeus. Taxonomy (NCBI): domain Eukaryota; kingdom Metazoa; phylum Chordata; class Actinopteri; order Cyprinodontiformes; family Rivulidae; genus Austrofundulus; species Austrofundulus limnaeus. Next base: position 106,961 of record NW_013953671.1, read on the forward strand.
TCTTCTTTTTGTTACTGAGGTTTAACTCTTTCAATATTGTGTCTTTGAATGTCAGAGGTATTAGGGACATAACTAAAGAAAGCTTTTATTTTCGTTTTGTCGAAGAATGGAGTCGGATATAATTCAATTCAATTCAAAATATTTATTCATTTTATTATAAAATAACTATATACAATAAAAAACAAAGAAAATACACAAATCAAAAT
>NW_013953672.1:0-1267 GCF_001266775.1 Austrofundulus limnaeus
TATCACGTTATAACGTGATAGCGCTCGGAATTTTTTTTTCCTGCCTGATAGCAACACGCTTCCGTACTCATGACCACTCGCACCGCTTCCAAAAACTATTATCTGATATTATAACCGTAGCAGCCCTTCAAAACAACAAATAAATCAAAGGTGAGTTCTGGATAAGTCATCGGTATGTGATGATGATGTTGTTGTTTGCAGCGCAGTCTGTTCAGTTGGGATGACTCCGCCTACCGTTTGACGAACCTGGTCGCTGATTGGTCGGCTTCAACGTCACTCTCTCATCTTTAACACAACAACATGTGTCGGTGAAACATGGAAGGAAACTGCTCGGGGAAAACACTGAAGGGGAACTCATGAGAGGCCGGCTCCTGAAGGATGAAATGAGCGGGTTTTGCCGGACGCCGAGCCGCTGTCCCGGCTGGTAGAAAACAGCTGGATTGTGTCGGAGTGAGAAAGAACATCTCGTCCCAAAAACTGAGGCAGTTGTTGGGGGTCCACAAAGGGAAGCAAAATGAGGTTCGCCCAGTTTTTGTTGAAGAACGGCTCTCTAGCTGGGATACCTAAACAAGTGGAGAGGTTCTCCAAGTTTTCTCCCTCTCCTTTATCCATGAAGCAGTTCATTGACTTTGGTAAGCAGTGACTTTTGTTGTGTGGCGTGCTCCTAATACGTACAGTACCAGCTGTTGCATAATAACTCATGTTACTTATTGTCTCTGCTGCTGAGTGTGCAGGACATGTTCACTCAGCTGCACGTCAACAAGTGCTCCTGTCATTTGCACAACCTCTGGGAGTATATGTTCATAAACACGTGGAGAGATTTGTTTCTTTAAAAGAGTTGGTGTGTGTTTTTTAAATTAATTTATCGGGTTTTTTTTTTGTTGCTGTCCTTCATGTGATTGCAGGTTCTGCCAATGCATGTGAGAAGACCTCATTTGTGTTCCTGCGACAGGAGCTTCCTGTCAGACTGGCCAACATTATGAAAGAAATTGATTACCTCCCAGACAAACTCCTCAGCACTCCATCTGTAAAGCTCCTGACCAGCTGGTAGGATGTCGGGACTCATGTACATATATATCTACACTCACCGGCCACTTTATTAGGTACACCACGCTAGTAACGGGTTGGACCCCCTTTTGCCTTCAGAACTGCCTCAATTCTTCATGGCATAGATTCAACAAGGTGCTGGAAGCATTCCTCAGAGATTTTGGTCCATATTGACATGATGGCATCACACAGTTGCCGCAGATTTGTCGGCTGCGCATCC
>NW_013953672.1:2267-14254 GCF_001266775.1 Austrofundulus limnaeus
TTTTGCTCCTCAGCATGGCTTCCTAAAAACACTGCAGGATTTCTCAAACATACATGAATGAGTCAAAGCAAAGCTTTGGGCATGTTTTTTTTATGAGAGTATAACATTATAACATGATATAAAAGTAAAAAAAGTTGATTGTACATGATATTGCCACTTTAAGGTAGTATCCCACTCAGCTGCAACTGATACAGACTAGTTAGTGACTGAATATTAGGCAAATTTTATTTTGCAGACTTCCAGGTATTTGAACTCGTTTCTTTAAATGAGACATATGATGCTTTTAAATCCTTCTTTTTTATATTTAAATCATTCAATTTGGGTCTAAATAAAGTGGAACAGCAATGCTTTGGTCTGAATTCCTCATTGTAACTCCACAAACCCCTCTTTCTTTTTGTGTCTCAGATCAACTTGTTTTGAGGCTGTCTCTTTAAATCCATACAAGGTGCTTCAYATCCTGTCACCCTTTAGCTTCCAGACCAGTCCATTATAGTTTGATAGAAGGGTTTGCAACTATCTTGAGACACAGAAACATTTACAAATTTAGTAAAAGATGTCAGCAATGGAAGACTTGTTCATCCAGCCTTACATGTTGGAGCCAGAGTTTGACCCAGAGCCAGAGGAGAATGAAAACATCAAATTGTAGTAGGTAAGTCCAGACTTTATTAGGGCTGTGTATTGGCAAGAATTTGGCGATACGATACATATGACAGATGGGTCACGATACGATATATCCCGATATATTTCAATACTGTAAACAAGGCGATTTAKTGCAATTTTTTTTTGGTCCAAAAATTCTATTAAATAAAAACCTCTTACTGGAAAAAAAAATGAAAAACCTAATTTCATTGTCTCAGAAAATTCTAATGCTATATAGACATACTTTTGATACATTTAGCTGCGTTCTGCTTTGTATGTGTTTTATTTTATTTGTTTCATATTTCATCCTTGTTTTCAATTAGACTAAATTTGCCAATAAATATTGTAAAAATATATGTTTGCAGCTTTTAGTTTTTAATATTAATTTCCAAATGTACACCCAACACTTAAGAATAGGCTTTATATTGTCATAAAGTTCAGTAAACAGATGATATGAAGCTGCTGCACACAGAGTTTCTGGGATCAGCTGACCTGCATCCAGAAYCTGATTTGTATAACTGTGGGTTGAACAGCAGGGCAGGTCCAGAAAATAAACAGTAAATAAATGGAGAAGCTAAACAAAACAGTTAAATCATTTTTGAAGCGAACACAGCAGGATAAACTTAAAGTATATGGACTTTGCAATCAGCCAGACATTGAGAGCAGCAGAGTTTTATGTCACGGGGGGAGTGCCGAGCTCGAGACGCTAGATGCATGTGCTATATGCATGCCTGCCTGCCTTCCGTAACGTTGGAAAAAAAGAGCGTACGAGACACTTAATTTGGCTTAAAATACAGGCATTCTGACAAATAAGTAACTGTTTGTAACCTTACCTCAGCTTAGGCGGCAAAGGGTGTCGGTCTTTTCCGCTCAGATTCAGCTATCAGAGCATGAAGCTAATGTTTACTCACAATGCTAATTAGGGGTGGGCGTATCGATTTAAGTACTCGATACTATCGATACCAAGATGGTACTTGGTATTGAATGGATATCAGCATAATGGAATCTATTATTTGCTTTGTTGTAGTTTCCTGCTAGTCTCTGGCTCTGAGCTCTCTCTCTCTCGCTCACACAGTCCAGCACAGGCATGCACAGTGCCCCTCCCTCCCCCTGCTGTAGCTACGTAATGCTACGTTCACACAAAACACGTTTTGAGCTGCAGGAGCAGCCATTTTACATGCAAAGTCTATGGTGGATGCTCCTCTAGGGGGTCTTGCGTCACGTCACATACGTTTTGGGCGGCGCGAAAGGGGCGACAGAGCATTTTCCGAGCATGCAGTGCTGCGGAAGCCGCTGCCACCGCCAGAGTTCAAAAATCTGAACTTTTCGCCGCTCGACACGTCTTGACAACCAATCAGAGAGACTCATTTTTCCACGTGACAGTTCCCTGAATGTTGCCCACTAAACCGAAACTGACGGACAGGAGAACTTTACCTGAAATTATCCGTCTGCAGTTGGATTTTCTGGCAGGATATATCAGTACCGATGTGGGTGAGCTGGTCGGGAGGGGGAAAAAAAGGTCCGTCAGCTGGCAGCTTCTGGTGTGGCGAAACTAACCGAACAAATCGCCTTTAAATCATCTGGTGAGTTAATTATCTGCTGTGCACAGTGTTCGCTTGCTCTTTAGTAAATAAATAAAAGCCATTTTATTTTATCTTTATTTCACCCGCCGAGGACAGACGCTCCTCCCACACCCCACTGCTGCAGCTGCTGTTGCTTCTCATTCCGGTCTGAACATGAGTGCGTCCAACTTAAGGCGTTTTGTGCTTTTTGGCCGCTCAAAACGCGTTCGGTGTGAACGTAGCATAAGGGGGGAGAGAGGCTTCAGAATCAGAGCAGCAGTGGTGAGAGAGAAATAAAGAAAGCTATATTTGTGAAGAGAGGCTGTCTGTCGTTTAGCACTGGGGGTCTCCTCCATGTCAATGTGTCTCCCTCTTACAATAGTGTTATTGCAAGAATGACTCTTCCAACAACAGATGATAACCAGGGCACTAACGATCGACTAATGGTCCACTTTGAATGTCAACACCAGTTTTGATCATATTCAAACTTGTTTGTCAACCATGTGAAGGCACCAAGGCGCTGATAAAGCTGAAGAACTTTCTTGTAAGAGAGATGATGAAAATTAAAAAAAAATTCTTGTGACATACTGTATTCAATTTTTTTTTAGATAATCCATGGCCTTACGGCATAATTCTTCAAGGAAAATTCATACATGTCAAGTTGTACGGAGTGTCCATCGGACTATAAGCCACACCTGCCATTTAAAAAAAAAACGCGCGAACATCAACATATAAGCCGCACCAGACTACAAGCCGCACCCCCCACCCCCCATCAGTAAAAACAAAAACAGCCGCACCCCTCACCCCCCATCAGTAAAAACAAAAACAAAACAGTACTCCCAAAATTGTGGTCAAAAAAGTGAATTCAACATCACATTTATTTTTAAGAAAAAGGTTGGCAAGTTCACTGGTACAAAATAATAATAATAATAATAATAATACTAATAATAATAATAATAATAATAATAAAAAACTCTCGGAAAAAAAAGACGAGAGGTCTGGAATTAAAACATAAAAGTAAACCTTTAGAAATTACCAGTAAAGTTCGGAGGAATACGGTTCATTTTTCTTTAACTGTTTCTGATCCAACAAAAAGTCTCATTCATCATCCTCCAGTGCACTGAAACCATCGAAGTCCTCCTCTTCAGTGTTGGAGTTGAACAAGCTGCGTCACACAGCGGTACCTGTTCAGTTTCTGTGTCGCTGTCCTCCCGGGGTAATGCTGGCTCTGAAGCTGTGGTGTCCTCTTCACGTAGCAGTCCAGCCTTTCAGAACCCATTGGTGATGGTGGACTCATTCACTCTGCTCCACGCTGTTAGAATCCACTGGCAGACATCAGGAAATGTCGCTCTTCACATTCGGCCAGTTTTTGTGAATGATTTATCCCCGTCAGTCAGCTGCTGGGAAAGCCCTCCCGCTCCAGCATACGTCACTGCATGGGATTCCTTCCCCGGGGAGTGCAATGCCGAAAAAAAAGTCAGCAGCTCTTCACTCGACGTTTATCCACAAACTGGTCCTGGATTAAGCTCCAAAGTTTTTATCAGTCAGATTCCACCATGAAAAAATGTCTGTTTTATCCCCTTTTATGAGTTTTTGGCCATTGACTATCTTTAAATCGCTGCTTCCTGGTCAACAGTCGGCTCTGGAAGGATCGCCTTTTTTTTTCTTCTTTTTTTGAAGCTAGTGGTTGAAGCAAATGGAGCATAAGAGCCCCCTGGTGGCTGAGGAAAAAAATCCACGTATAAGCCGCACCAGACTATAAGCCGCATGGTTCAAAGTTCAGGAAAAAAGTCGCGGCTTATAGTCCAAAAAATACGGTAGCTATGCAGCACCAGGACAGACTAAATACAACTTTTCTGCACTCCTAGAGACTCCAAGTGCACAACAAAATACTTAATGGCTAAAAAAGTGGTTTTTGAATTTTGCATGTCCCCTTTAAGACTCATCCTTATTCCAGTGAGAACCCTCTGTTTTTTTCTCCAGTTACATTTACAGCAACTTCAGTTTAAATGTTGAATTTGGAAATTCTGTCCCAGTTTTGTTTTCTGCATCACAGAAGCCATAAAGCCCAAAAGCCAAGCATTTGTTATGTGCTCAGTTCAATTTAGTTCTTCGGTAGATTTTTAATATCCATGTGTTTAAAAGTTCATGCAAATGGACTCTAGTCTTATTTATCATACCGTGCATTGGCTTTTTATTTTTTTTTACCCTTCTGTAACCAGGAAGATCCCATTGAGATCACAGATCTCTTTCACAAGGGAGGCCCTGGCCTAAAGGCAACCTGGCATGCATGTTTTTTGGTCTGCTTTTACATCTGATTGTTCTAGTATCTCTGTCCATCTTCCACCTTTTTATCACTGGGTTTGAATATTAAATTATACTCCTGTGGCTTTATTTACTGATTTGTTTGGTTTTTCAGCTTCCAATCCTACTTCCTGTTTTCAGCTCAGCCTAACTCCTGATGGTTTGCATTCCTTTCCGTTTTTTTATTCATTAATTAATTTTTTTTGTGAACTATTTACTTGTTCCCTCCATTTTCCCACCTATCTTTAGTGCTGTTTGACCTATTCAAAAGAGTCCAAATGTCACTGTAGAGGGAAAGGTCAGGTAAAGGTTTAGTGTGCAGGCAATTCTGAATATCTAGTTGGATGCCGAAGGGTGTGGGTGTGTGTGTGTGTGTGTGTGTGTGTTGTGTTGTGTGGGTGTGTGAGTGAGAGACATTGGTGGTTGGGGTTACATTCATACCTTGAACACACGCCTCTTCATGCTTACGCACACTGGAGCACACTGGTGTCACCTCAGACCCAGTTCAGCGGCACTCAGCTCTGAGGAAGCAGCCGTTTCATCTAAGCAGCATATGACTGTGTGTCCTCGTGTGCTCGTTTGGTTCCTCTGCGAACCCAAATGATTTGAGGACATTACATCTTACCCGGACTGACACATGGCTTATAGTGCACCACGTCAGAGGTCACCCACAGAAGGTGATCTCCTTCCTTGTGTTCATGGTGCAGCTTTTTTCTGCTTTGAAATCGTTTAGCTTGAACCCTTTTTGCCCGGTCTTGGAATATTTATCTCTCAAAAAGACTTCAGTTACAGCTGAATATGATCAGTGGGTTTATTTCCTTATTTTTAAACGTTATTTAACCCAAACAGAGACACAAAGTTTAATTTGAAGGTGTTTATGTATGAGGAATACCATGTTAGCAGTGGGAATTCTGTATTGATTATTCTCCATCCACATGCAGGAGAGTGCAGCTGGATCCTAATTGGAATGGATTTCTCTCATGCATTGATTTGCTCAGGTGACAGTAGATGACATATGGTTGTGTGTGTACGTATGTGTGTTTGTACGGGTTCTTGCAATACCATATGGTGTTCTAATGTTCTGTCCTGCAACACCCTTCACTGTTATTTGTCTGGTGAAAAAGTTTTAAAAAAAGGGAGCAGCTGGATGTTGCTAAATTGCTAGGTGTGTGTATGCACGTATGTGTGTGTGAGTGTGTGTGTGCGCGGGCTAACTCCTTGGTTCTCATTCAGTGGGAGCCTAGGGATGAAACAAGTTCTTCAGCAAACACTGATTTCATTTTCCTCATGACCGCTTTTATCTCCACACCCTCACTCCCCTGCATGAACACGGCTCCAGACACACACAGATGGAACGTGTGTGTGTGTGTGTGTGTGTGTGTGTGTGTGTGTGCGCTAGAACGTCTGTGTCATGACAACAATCTGTTATTTAAAGCAGTGTGGTTTCAAATAGATGCTTTTAGTTTTTTTAAAAACATTTTTTTCCTTATTTCTTGTTCAAACAAAACACACTGTATGTAAAGATTTTCTATGTGCTCTTTGTTTTGTGTCTCCTTCAGGTATTCACAGAGTTTAATGGAGCTTATAGAGTTTTTAGAAGAAGATCCAGATGATAAGGATGTCCTGAAAGGGTAAGTTGTTTCATGTCCCTCCCCACACATCCCACACAGGAGACAGGTGTGGGCCAGATCTGGTGTCAAGCTARTGCTGCTGGTATGGAAAGTGATTTGTCAACTGGATGTGGGCCAGGTCTGGCAATGATGGCACTGTTTTTAGGGATGGCATGTCATAGCTGTCCTGGTTGTGTTTTGATTTATGTGGCCCAAATCTGTCAATGCCACAGCTGTCCCGGTTGTGTTTTGATTTATGTGGCCTAAATATGTCAATGCCATAACTGGTCCGGTTGTGTTTTGATTTATGTGGCCCAAATATGTCAATGCCATAACTGGCCCAGTTGTGTTTTGATTTATGTGGCCCAAATCTGTCAATGCCATAACTGCCACATTGTGTTTTGATTTATGTGGCCCAAATATGTCAATGCCATAACTGGCCCGGTTGTGTTTTGATTTATGTGGCCCAAATATGTCAATGCCATAACTGGCCGGGTTGTGTTTTGATTTATGTGGCCCAAATATCTCAATGCCATAACTGGCCCATTGTTTTGATTTATGTGGCCTAAATATGGCAATGCCACAACTGGCCCGGTTGTGTTTTGATTTATGTGGCCCAAATTTGTCATGCCATAACTGGCCTGTTGTGTTTGATTTATGTGGCACAAATCTGTCAATACCACAACTGGCCCGGTTGTGGTTTGGTTCATGTAACCCATGTCTGTCAATGCCATAACTGGCCCAGTTGTGTTTTGCTTTATGTGGCCCAAATCTGTCAATACAACAACTGGCCCGGTTGTGGTTTTGGTTCATGTGACCCATGTCTGTCAATGCTATGTCAAGGTATGACTGTCCTTTGGTGGCCTATATGCAGTTTGCCAGAGATGGTCCTCACATGGGCCAGGTCCCACATTTACCAGACAACACCTGGGCTAGTTGTAGTACTGGCAGATCTGGACCACATGCACCAAATCACAGACAGGCCAGTTGTGGAATGAAATTATATAAACAGTACCATGATGGCACTGCCATCATAGCCAGACCTGGCCCACATCCGGGTTACAAACCACTTCACATGCTCGCAGTTCCAGCTTGAAACCAGATCTGGCCCACATCTGTCTGCTATGTGGGTTATGRATAGAGAGATTCTCATCGTTAAGTTTTACTAACTCACATTTTTTRTCATAATAATACTGATATCATTATTTTCATAATCCAAACACTGCCACCTAACTTAAAAGCCTCTTTTTTTAAAGATGTTGCCAAACAAACATCGGCTTTCCTCAAAGCCTGCTATGCAGACGTCTGGAAAACTGTTGTGGAAACAGTTGCAGTCAAATCGTTTTATTTACTTGTTGTAGGAACCACTAGAGGCCAGTGTCAGAGTTGAAAGTCCAAGATTAGCTTCAGSATAACAGCAGTAATTTTGAATAATGTATTATGTTTACATACATACTGCTTGTTTAATTAAAACTAATATTGCACCTGCAGATTTGTTCCAGAAAACGTATCTCACACCGCAAACAGTTCATATTTTGGTTTTCAGCTCATAACTTCAGTGCAGAGTAATTAAACATGGTGTTTATGCACAGTGCCCATCCTCACGTCTTCATCATGCTGTTCCCTGTCCCGCAGCTTCACAAAGACTCTGGTGAACATCCGGAACAGGCACAACAACGTGGTACCGACCATGGCCCAGGGCGTGCTGGAGTACAAGGAGGCCTTCGGCGTMGACCCCGTCACCAACCAGAACGTCCAGTACTTCCTGGACCGCTTCTACATGAGCCGCATCTCCACGCGCATGCTCATGAACCAGCACAGTCAGTATAGCACTCGCTAATTAACCGTGAGTTAATCAACACAGCTGCTAACACTAACAGCTCGGCCCTGTTTTACCCGCCAAAATGCATTGTGGGTATTCTTTAAGTCCTTTTGTTTAGACAGCTGTTTTAAATCTTTTATTAGTCGTTAGAGGGAATGAAGTTGGTGAAGTTAATTGTTTTTTTTCTGCAGCGTTAATCTTTGATGGCAGCGTGAACCCAGCCCATCCCAAACACATCGGCAGCATTGACCCCAGCTGTGATGTCGTGGAGGTAGTAAAAGGTAATAAGTGATCTTTATCTACTGTCTCGTTTGCACGTTTCTCCACTCTGTGACCTTTTAATGCCACTGTAGTGACGGTGTGTTCTTTCAACATATATGGTCAGAACAGCTTTATCAGCTTTTTTCTTTTGCCGCTTTGCAGACGCCTACGAGACCTCAAAGATGCTGTGTGAGCAGTATTACCTCACCTCTCCTGATATGGAGATCATGGAAGTCAACTGTAAGTCCAACACAAATCCAGAGCGTTCAGTTTTTAGGTTTCGACCAGATATTTCTGCTTTGGAATCCTGTGCAGGAAGGTCAGTTTTAGGCTGATTCATCAGAATCTTATCTTTGTTGCTGACGGGGTTTCCTGACAGCTGGTTCTGATAAAACAGCAGATATTCCTCAGCCTGATCCATACAGGTTRTTCTTATGCACAAACTGAATAGTTGAATGGTTTAATTTATTAGTTAGAAATATAAAAACTGGACAGAACCACAAAGTAAAGTTTAATCATTTACAGCGTTCTAAATGTCTGAATGTTAGCTTGTAGTTAAAACCAAATTTAGAACCAGTTTAAAGGAACGGAGTACTTCAGTCCAGGGTATAAGATTATGGAATAATCTGGAAGATGACATTAAAAATGTCAGATCAATGAGTATATTTAGGAGAATAAAAAAGAATAATTTGCTGGAGAAATATGTAAATGTATGAATTGTTGTTCAAGGAGTTAAGACTATTATTTTTCAGGTTAGTCTTATTATTTTTTTAAACTAAAGATTATTTTTGATTGAATTTATTTATTTGAGAAAAAGGGGCAGATATAAGATTTTTTCTTCTTCTGCTACCTTTCATTTAATTTATGATTTATATTTTTGTTGTATGTTGAATTTATGTAAATGAATAAACTAAAGGTAGTTGGTAAAAATCTAAATGATCTCTTTGTTCCTCTGCTCATTTTAGCTAAACAGCTTAAATCATCTCAGCTGCAGAGAAAATTAAATTATACGAGGAAACTTCTGCACTTCGTCACTGTTTTCAGGTTATAAAACAATCAAACCTGCAACAACAGAGACTTTTACCAACCACATGTTGCTGGTTTTTTTACAATGAGAGTTATTTTTGTTTGTTTTAGAACATGCATGTCTTCTGACCTGCAAAGTCCAGTGCAGTGACAAATTCTGCAGAAAAATGATAAAATACTGCTCGTTTAAATTACGACTTGTAAGTGGGAAGCTCCTACTTCCCAATACAACTGGGCAAAATTATCGGTGTGCATTGTGGGAGATGTAGTTTATGTCTTTAAAGCAGCAAACTCTTATTTTAAAAACATTAATACATTTTGAAGCTCTCGCGGGCCCCATAAAATGCGGTGACGGGCCATGTTTGTCCTGCAGGCCTCAAGTTTGACACGTTTTTGACAGCGACGTTTGATGTTTGTCACACTGGATTTCTGCTCTTTATCTTGCAAAAAAAGTTTCCCTTTGTTAAACTGTTTTACAGCTAAGACCCCCGAGCAGCCCATCCACATCGTGTATGTGCCGTCCCATCTCTACCATATGTTGTTTGAGCTCTTCAAGGTAGAAAAGCTAACGCGCTGCAGCTCACCGTGTGACTGCTCGYCTGTTTTCTAACCACTGTTCTCCGTCAGAACGCCATGAGAGCCACCGTGGAGACCCACGAGACGAGCCCGGGGTTGCCTCCAATCAAAGTGCGCGTCGCACTGGGCCACGAGGACCTCACCATCAAGGTAACGCCTTGAAACTCGCTATTCACAGTGAGATCACTTCGGTTCACCAACAAATGTTACAAATGCTTCACGTGTCTGATTTGATTTGTTAGATGTCGGACCGAGGAGGCGGCGTCCCCCTGAGGAAGATCGAGCGCCTCTTTAGCTACATGTACTCCACAGCTCCCAGTCCCGTRCACGTCGACAACTCTCGCAACGCTCCTCTGGTAAGACTCAATCGGTCACTGTTGTCCTTAAATTTTTTGAGTTTTTAGCCTTTGCATCGTAATATTCATAGTTGGGGTGGTAAGAGCAGCACGTTTGATTGGCTGATTTCTGCTTCAAAACAAGACTGACTTTGCTTTTTTAAATCTGCGAGTTATATAAAAATCTCTGGTCTTTAGAGCTGGGATTAAAAGTAAACGTTGAGTGCATCATATCCTAAAGAGAGGCTTACATAACTAAACATGGTGGCGAGTCAGCTTATTACACAACAGAGTTCACTCAGATGTGTTTGGTTTAAAGTGTAATCAGAGAAAGTGAGGAGCTGCTGACCTCCCACAGTTTTCATACAGGTTATTTATTTACTCACTTATAGTTTGACTTGGGTCTGGGAAAATACTGTGCACCTAAAAAACACAACCTTACTAACTAAAAACCTTTTGTCAGGCTTTGGTCTTTGAATTACATGAAGGGAACCTTGGAAAAGTTAAAAGTTACGATTGAGATATATTTTTTCTTCCATACGTTTTTTAGCACATATCTCAATCTGCATTTTTTAGTCTATGTCAACAATTCATACATCAAAATGTTTAGTTCCTTCAGGACATGCCAGCTGTGAACTTTAATACTTAAGGTATTTATACTTTTTGAGTTTATTTAGTTATTTTGACTTTTTTTTCCCTTGTTGAAAATCTTAAAATCTTTAAATGTTCATAAATCTTTACTTCACTTTTTTCTTTTTTTACTAGTTGTTCCTTTGTAACTTCTTTGTACTAATTTCAGCTTCTTTTAGCTTCTGTTTATCAGATTTTAGCTTCTGTTTAGCTTTTTTTTAGCTATCATTTCAACCTTTTCTGCTATTCTCATGCTAATTTCAACATTTGTTCTTCATTCATTCATTCATTTATTCATTCATTAAAAAACAAAATTTTATACAAAAAAAAATACTAACACCGAAATGAAGGGAAGCAGAGAGAAGAACAAAATCTTATATCTGCTCCCTTTTTCCTCAAGTATAAATTCAAACAATAATCCTCAGTTAACAAAACAAAACAAAACAAATCAAGAACATCAAATCATTCAAGAACATATTATATGTTTACACATTATACAATTTCATATTTTTTCAACAATCCAACCAGTGCTTTTTCCTTATTTCAGCTGTTGTCTGCATTTTTAGCTACTTTTTATTTAATTTGAGCTTCTTTCAGCTAAATACATTTTTTTCTAAAACTTTCAGCATTAAGCATTCACACTGCATTTTTGCAGGAAATGCTAATTCTCAGTTAGAATCTGCACCTTATTTAAATTAAAGTTGTTTTGTATTAAATCTAAGCAAAGTTGTTTTAGTATTAGTTCCAAAACAAAACACAAATATCTGATTTTGAAATGTTGATTTTGTCCCAGTAATTTTGACAAACTGCTCATGTTTTTAGTGTTACAATAATGATTCAAAAAGGAAAAATCAGAGACTCATTCCTTGTCATCTCTGTGTCCAGGCTGGTTTCGGCTATGGTCTGCCCATTTCTCGCCTCTATGCCAAGTATTTCCAGGGAGACCTGCAGCTCTACTCTATGGAGGGCTACGGCACCGCAGCTGTCATTTATTTAAAGGTGAGTTCAGCATTTTCTTCACTTTTTTTTTCTAAATAAGACTAAATGCCACTCAGTAAAAAGCTCATAAAAATGCTAAATTCTTGATCAGGGGTGTTCAGTCCTGGTCCTCGAGGGCCACTATCCTGCATGGTTTAGAGCAGGGGTCCCCAACAGGTGGACCGAGATCCAGATCTGGACTCAAATAAAGTCTTATCTGGACCCAGACCTGTTTTACATTGCA
>NW_013953672.1:15254-28175 GCF_001266775.1 Austrofundulus limnaeus
TATATATATATATCAGACCTCTGCTAGAGAAAGAGCTATTGAGGTGGACCTTGTTAAATTTTAATTGAAGACCACTGGTTTAGAGGTTTCTTTGCTCTAACTTGCCTGATTTGAATGAATGGGTAGTTAACATGCTTCTGCAGAACTTGCTGAGGTAATTTATTGACTGAATCAGATGTTCTGAAGGAAACAATAGATCAGGATTGGACACCACTGATGTAGATCATAAAGTGAGTTTGGTTCTCTCTGTCCTGTCCCACCAGGCCTTATCCTCAGAGTCTGTGGAGAGACTTCCTGTTTTCAACAAGTCAGCCCTGCGGCATTACCAGTCCAGCTCAGAGGCCGACGACTGGTGCATGCCCAGTAAGGAGCCAAAGAACCTTGGCAAGTTTGAGAGGACCCACTGATGGTGGACCTGCTTGAGGAAGAGGACGCTGTCAAAGTGAACAAAAGTGGAGAAGATCTAAGGGGGAGAGAGAGGAGCTTGTGTTTTTAAACCCTGACCAGATAAATGAGAGACTAATCTGAACCAGATGTCAGACCGGCCTGAAGACAGTTCAACTAAACAAAACCTCGTTCGCAAGGTTTGAACATTTTGGTTGGAATATTTTATTTTCTCGGTGAATTAGGTTCTTTGATATTCATTTTGTCACATCATCAGCAACCGAGTGGACTGAGCAGCAACTTTCACCAGGTTTCACTCTTACTTCCTCCACTTGTTTTAAACCCTCCAGATAATTTGCTGCTACATTCACACATATGGCCTTCCAGACAAAAACCCCTCTGCATCAGGTTTGATGTGGTTTGCTGCAGACATTTGCATTCTCTCGAGCTGCTTTCAGAGAAAAAAATCATTAAAACATCTCAGGACCGCAGTCTGCGTTTGAAAATGGCTCATTTCCTAGACTAACAACTGATGATTTTTAGTTAAAGATACTGAGTAAAGTTGTGTTTTAGCTTAAGATTAGCTGTACTGATGCCAGGAGAAGCCCAGCCAAGACCACCCTGAGGGAGATTACTCCAGTTAAATGATGAGCTCGAGTTCAACAACACAAAGGGAGCAAAGTCTGTTTATTGCTTCATTCACACAACTTCTGCAAACTAACATAAAATCATTTCTTCTGCTTCGTAACAAATAGCAATAAAATGTTCCATTTTTAGTCTTTCTGAAGGAGAACAAAATATAATCTGTTATAAGACTGTAAAAATCACAATGAAATGACTTTAAAGCTGAAATTATCTGCTGTCAGTGTTTGGTGTAAATCCTAATAATTAACAGTGAAAACTGCCAGGTTCATTTACATTTAATGTGACCTAAACACTTTTATTAGGGTTTCTAAAACTAATAGCCGATAACAACATAACGGATCTTTATCAAAGTAGTTTAACTTGTGGAAATGAAGAAAATACATTTTTTCTACCTGCATTTAAATGCAAAAACGTATCAGCTTTAATTTTTATTTTTATTTTTTTTCTAATGCAAAGTTGTAAAGAGGTTGGGAAGCACTTGAAATGCCAGCTTTAGTCGACACCAGAAGGACCGTTAATGATCAAAGATGCTTTTTCTTGTTTTAGCTACGACCTCACTCTGTCCATGTGACAAAACAGACTCTAAATATAAGACTGAAAAACAAAAAAAGAGATGTTAGATATCGAACTCAAAACAACCTTAAAAGCCTTCGTTTCTCTTTAAATGATTGAATGTATTCTGGTTTGTGTTGATCTCTGGACCCAGAGTTTTTATATATTTAGATAAGTTATTTGAGAAGTTTTAAAGTCCTTTTATGAAACTGTTATATAAGACATTGTCAGCCGCCATCCTGTTATCTTTATTTGCACACACTGATGTCTGTGGTGGACACATAGGAGCAGCTCAGAAAAAAACAAACAGAAAACTCTAAATGGATCTGAGTCCCAGTTTGAAGCTTTCACGATTGCCTTCTTTAAGTTTTTTTTTTGCTTTATATTTTCCCGTCCTTGTTCACTTTTTAACCCTACGATCTTCACTTGAAGTGTTATGTTGCTGAGTGTGTGGTTCGCCACAGAAAAGGACCAGAAACTGTTCCCGCTCAGAATCCTTCCAGCTTTTATTATAACAGTTAAATCATCGTCTGACATGACACGAAATGTTTGAACTCATAAGCATGCATGACAAATAGGTTTTCTTTAAAAACAATAAAAACAAACAAGTGTTTCTAATGTATGTGTGCTGCTTTTTGTAAGAATTCTGCTGAGCTGTTGTCTTCCTCCCCTCCTCCTCCTCCTCCCGCAGATTGTTTTTGGAAACTTTGCTCAGTTTGTCAGCCACTGGATCAGACTCGGTCCAGTGGCTGCTGGTGGCCCGCTGCCAACACGAGCCCAGGAACAGGCTGTTCTACGCGCTCCAGCAGCCTCCTTAAAACACCAGATGATGTACTTCGCCCTCTCTCCTCAACTTGACACTTTAATAAAACGTTACTCTAATGGAAGCTAAGCTACTAGTTAAATAAAGGAAGATTTCTTGGCGATAAAAACTGCACATTTGAGATAACTGTAATGAGAGACACAGATTACTTTGGTTATTTTCTTTAAAGGCCCACTTGTGCGTTTGACCCTCAAAGGTTTATTTTAAGTTTGACTCTTCAGTCATCCGTACCATGTTCCCTGAGCTGGGCAGCTTTGTTTCAGGCTTACCACAGTTTTTACAGTATTAAACTGATGCAAACATTCATTACTGAGCTACAGTTGTGAAAATTGGCTTCTCAAATGTTCGTGCTGCTATGTATTGACTTTCTGCTGTTTGCTTAATGAGGTGTTTGCTTTCAGATTGTAAAACTGTAAAAAAGTACTAAAGCGCACAAAGTTAGAGAACATTCCCACTATCTTGTCTTTGCACAAACGCATATTTAAAGTGGATTAAAGTATAAAATACAAGTTAAGGAGAAGCCTGGTGAAAGACGCGACATTTAGACGAGTACAGGGTTCATATGATCGAGGCAGATGATCCACCGATGAAGCAGCTGAAAAACAAAAAAATGGCTGATTGGTCATGTGAGGAACATATTTAATGCGCATCTGTTTTCACCTTTGCCACATATTATAGCGTTGGATTATTATTTTATCCAGCTGCTTTACAAGCACAAGCAAAACCAGTTGAACCTGTTGAGGGTGGGGATGATAACGTTATCAGACGGGACAGACAAGAATAATAACTGGGTTACAAATCTGCCTTCTACTTCAAGTGGACATCCTGATAAATCTAGACAGGAAGCTGTCCTTTGTTGTGAGGGAGCTGAGAGAACTGGACCGTGTCCGTGGCTGAGTGCAGTCCGCTGGAAAAGCAAGCACTTGATGTGGAGTGGTTGGTCCAAGTGTGACTTGTATAAAAAAAAGAATACTTTGAGTTCAAGAGCAAGCAGCACGGCTGGTTGCCAGGTGGATGTGGATCCTTTTTGAAACAATGCGGCACAACAGCAGGGAGTCAAGGTTGACATTGAAAAGATGTAAAACAACCCAAATGTGTCGCTCGGAGTCAAAGACACCCGTGTGACTTTCCAAGAGGCTAAAACAGCCTCTGTCAAAGGACTGAAGTACAGTCTGCAGCAGTAATGCCACTACGGTCTCCGTCAGTACAGAATCCCCTCAGGTTCTAATAATAAGTAATTCTTCATGGGTGACGGCAGAGGCAGCTGTTGGACTCCTCTTTGACAGAACCCATGCAGGCTGGCTCTTATGGCGCATCTGGTGAGATGAAGCAGGCTGCGAGGTGTGTTGGTGCAAACAGCAAACACCGAGTCGTAGAAATCTTTATGTCGCTGTCGGGACAAACAGAAACAGTCGTCTGTAATGTTTCAAGGACAAGGCACTTTTTAAAGGGGACATATCATGCAAAATCCACTTTTTTTAGCCGTTAAATACATTTTGTTGTGTTCTTGGAGACTCTAGATGTGCAGAAAATTTGAGTTAAGTTACTCCTGGTGCAGCGTAGACACCTTTTATATTCTGTCTAGGTCTTGTTTTTCAAACAGTTCAGTTTTCTCGATTTCGTATGCTGTTTTCTGAATTAAACAAAGGAACTGCCAAACATTTCTGCCCCACTATATAGTCATAAACCCCCTCTATCAAACTAGAATGGGGGGGGTAAAGCGCCTTGTTTGGATTAAAGAGGCACCCTCAAAACGAGTCAATCTGAGACACACCTCAGAAAAAGGGTGAAAGAGGGGCTTGTGGAGCTACAATAAGGACGAATTCAGACCAAAGCATTGTAGCTCCATTTTAAATAGACCCCAACTTTATTTAAATGTAAAAAGAAGGATTTAAAAACATGACATGTCCACTTTAAAGGGGCAACAATTGTCATTTGAATAAATATAAAATTAGATTAAGGTTTATCCTTTGTCTATGAACACAGTTAAGATCTTAAAATATGAAGTACTACCTTATAGCAGTCATCTGGGATAGCTTCTCTCCATTTCCTGGTTGGCTTTAAATGTTCATAAGAGTTGATCATGATTTCTACAACCTTCGGGTAGTCATAACAAGACTGCAACACCTGACAAAATGAATGCAAATCAACACCTCACAAAGCACAGGCGTCTTGTGAAGGGCCTGTCGTTTGCAGCAGAAACTACATCAAGTGTTCCYTACCTTGTGGAACTGCGGAGGGTAGACTCGCGCTGCGCCGTAGTTGAGCAGCAGCTGGTAGCAGAGCTCAGGGATGGCCACGAGCCTGACATTTGTCACTTTGAGGAGATACTGAATGGGGGCGCAGCCGTTGATGTCCATGGCTCGGGTGTCTGCGCCAGCCTCCAGCAGCATCTGCATCAGGACGTGATCGCAGTTCCAGGCGGCCTTGTGGAGAGCTGTTTTATGGTCCTCCTCTTTAAGGTTGGGATCTGCAACCGAAAGAAAAAAAGGCCTTTAAGGTCGCTTCCCGATCGAGTCGACGAAGGGGACCTACAGTTAGAACCTCTCACCTGCTTGGTGGTCCAGTAGGAGGCGACAAACTAAATGGTGATCTTGGCTGAAAAGCTGATCCTTGGAGTCGAAAGCCCAAAAGGCTGCAGTCATGAGGGGTGTTTCGTGAAGAGAGTTGACGGCGTTCGTAGATGCTCCGTGGGCCAACAACAAAGCCGCCAGCTCTGGAACGCCAAATCTGGCAGCTGTGTGTAAAGGTGTGTCCTCCTCATTGTTGTTGCTTGCCGTGTTGATCTTTGCACCTTCGTGAAATAATATTACTTCATCAATTTGAAGACATTTTGAAGGCTTGCAGGATTTGGCCAGTTTATTAGACCTAAAGCCCACACCCAGTTTGGTTGGTTGTAGACGCTAAAACACAAAGAGGTTAAGGAAAGTTTGGGTGTACAATCCTGATACCTTTGAGTATGAGCTGCTTGGCACAGTCCACAGACTCCCCGGTGGTGCAGTAGTGCAGAGGTGTGTGTCCACTCAGAGACAGGCTGTTGACCTTTGCCCCGTGAGCCAGGAGCAGGGCCACACAGTCGCCATTAGAGACCTCGCAGGCCACGTGCAGGGGCGTCTTCCCGTTGGGCATGCGGTTGATGGCCGCGCCCCTCTCAAGGAGCTCCAGAGCCGTTTCCACAGCGTTGTACATCACACACACGTGGATTGCCGTCGCCCAGGACTTCTCTAGTTTGTAGCCTGGTAGCCAGTATCCTGCAAGAAATCAGGTAGATTGAGATTGAATGGGATTATAGTGTGGAAAATTAAAATGTTAACACCATCTAGTGGTTGACCCAACACTTTGATTCTTGGGAACAAGACTTTTCTCACCTTGTTTATATGAAGCCAGAACCATGCTGGGGTCATCCACCTCCAGCACAGTGTCAATGTCTAGCTTGCCTGTGTTCAGAATCTTCAGGACCTCCCGTACARTGTTGGCCTGCAGAGCCAGAAGGAACTGGTCCTTCAGCTGTTTGAGAGCAAGCTGTCTGGGGCTCAACTCCTCCATGAAATCCTTACCAGCTTGCAAATCAACAGGTTCAAACCCTACCACTGTCCTCAAAGCATGAATGATGTTGGAAACGAATGAGTAAATGGCAGCGATTAAGGGAGCAAATATGTCCACCATTGCAAGGGTTCCATWTAGGAGTTGTGTAAGGAAGGGAGCCGGAAATGAAGTCAGGGAAGACAGGAAACAAGTGGCAGGAGCATGGCGTCAGAGGAAGAAAATAGTCCTGGAGTTAAACGAGGATGGATATAAATAGAAGGCCGAGCGAGTCGTGTTAGAAAGTTAGTGCTGGCTGACTCCAGGTCAGCTGTTCTGCTGACACGTCCATCACTTACTGGAAGGTCGACTGGTAAAAATAAACATTTGTGTGAGTGTTTTGGGAGAGTGAGAAAAATGGGCAACTCAYCAAAATGTGAAACAGATTAGGTGCAACCAGACAGTAAGTAATATTGGTGTAACCATAAGGTCCCTTACTGTAATATTGTAATCTGCTTGGATAATAGTTCTCAGAGCTATCTGAAAATCTTTCTGTGGTGGAACTAAACCTTTTATGTTTAAGCAAGTAATTCATGATATCCTTTAAAGACCTAMGTTTTCATGACATGCTGTTCATTTTCAGATAGAATGATTAAAGTCAGAACAAGATTTGCTAACAACAGTCATTCTTAGATATCACTTGTGTTTATCTTTGAATGACTGTTGACTTGATAAACGTGTCCACGACACTTTCAAAGTTCTTTACAGCATGGTTAACACTTCTTTTTTCTCATTTCTCTTTAGTTAAATCTTTGTAAAATGTCAAAAGCACAGTAAATGCTTCCCAGGTATAAATACAATTTCTGCACCAAGGTCAACGGTTTTCAATGAAAAACTTGGAATCAGCTAAAGGCGGTGCAACCTTAAATATTTTGAGGAAGCAAATCAAGGGATTAAAAAGTAAATTTGTGTATTTCATGTGCAGACAAATTATGGATCGCAAAAGTGGGGTGGTTTTTTTTTTGCCTATAGGAGTCAGAAATAAATGGCTTACAACCAACGATAGATCAATTCTAAAATGGGTTAAAACTCAGCCAGTGCTGGAAAAAGACATTTAGGAGCCAGTAAAGACTTGTTAAAACCTTAAGAATGGTTTGAATTACTTTATCAGGAGGTGCCACCTCAGGGGGGACAGGGGGCAATGGCCACCCCTAAACTGAAATCTAATTATGGTAAAAAAAAAAAAAAAAAAAAAAAAAAAAAAAAAAAAAAAAAAAAAAAAAAAAAAAAAAAAAAAAAAAAAAAGACAAAACAAAACAAACAAACAAAAAAAGAGCTAAAGTTGACATATTGCTGTTTTTCTTAATATAGATATGACAACAAGTCGGAGATTCTGTTCTGGCTTTTGGTTTTGATCCCACATTTCTGAAGGCGCCACTGCATTTTATACAAAAAAGTAAAAGAAAATGAGCGTTTGCTCAAAGCATATGCACAAAAAACAAACTGTTTGGCTGCGTGACCCACACGGTTAGAAGAYAAAAATACAGAGGCAAACTGAGGACAGTGACTGCACATTTTATTCAGTGTGACAGGTAGCTGCCCTTTCAACCTTTTCAGAACGCAAAAAAAAAAAAAAGAGCAAGGCGATGACAGAAGAGAGGGGAGAGGGGGAATAAAAGCATTGCTTTTTAAAAGTGAAAGCATGGCTAGCAGTTCGTGGCAACATTCTTCTGCTCCATACTGTATGTACATGAGAAACAAATACCTCCAGGTTTAATGGAAACAGGTCGTTTTTACCTGCCGGGAGCACCGGGGTTACATCACAGGCAAGCTGCCAATCACACAACAAAAACAGATCTAATTTATTATTATTATCATCATCATTATCACATGGGTGGCTCAGATCTCTGTCTGACAAACTGCGCAGACACACCGACACGATATAAAACAAGGCTTCCGCAGGAGTCTCACACCATATTGCTTTTAGTGTTTATCTGTACATACAAAAAGACTCAAGAGTCCAGTCCGATCACCAGTTCATAAAGAGCGTGGGAATATTCACAGAAGTGTTACAAAATATTTCGTAAGAATACATCATTAACAGGTTCTTGGAAAAAAGCACTCAATCAGCTCTCTGGTTGGAAGAGAGGAAAACAAAAACCACAACAGAATATTTATGTGTTTTTGTCTCTCTTTGGGTTATCTTTTTTTTTTTTTGAAAACATCCACCTGAATGATTTAATTTTGGCAAAATAAAATAATAAATTTTGGATAAACTATAATTAAGTGTCAAAACTCTTAATAGTTAAAAATCACAATAAAGAATTACTTCCTTAAAGTGATAGTTTAGAACTTTGAAAGGTGTAGCTACTATCTTACCTGTTGCAGATAAATCTTTGAGTTTAATTTTGACTGGAAAGACAAGCTAAAGTGAATTTTTGCCATCTTAAAACAACTTCAATCAAAATATATTTATACAGATTTTTATAAATACTATTTGTTTTAATAATTTAATTAAACAAAACTAGCAAGAACTAGCCGTTAGCTTGTCAATACAGTGAAAATTAAACCGTATTTCTCCAACGACCCACTTTGAATATCCAAACTATCCCTTTAAAACATGATAAAGAAATCATTCTGATTAGTAAAACGGTGTAACATAGACCCAACTATTCATGCTTTATAATGTTAGCAGCACATCGATAAGGGGTCTTAGACGAAAAAAAATCATATTGTTAGAAAAGCTGCTGTAATTTCTACCTTTGCTGCAGACTTAAAAACGATTCTCTGTGACAATAAATAACATTAAACTTCATAATCCTAAAACAATAACTCTGCGTAAGCAAACATAAAATATATCTAACAACTTTAAATATTAATCAAACCAATTTTATAATGAAGATAAAAATCCATATTTGGGCATTACTTTCTAAAGTCATAAATTATCACATACAATCAACTTCATAAGACATCTTTTTTTGCTTCAYCTTGCTCAATCACAGAAGCTATTTATATGGCAGGATTCCTAAACTTTACTGAGAATATTTTWAAAAAATCTACGAGGGCTTGTAAATCTTTGAAAGGAACAAAACGACCGAAGAGGGGTGAATTAGTTTTCAGCACTCACGCAGAAGCAGTAATCTACTTCTCTAGCACGTCTAAAGGCAGCAGCGGGGCTCTCACCGATATAGAAAACGAGGTRGAAGCAGGTTCTAAGCGGCGTCAGAGCAACGTTATGCATATGGGAGAAGATGTTTCAGTATCTGCGCTTGTTTTATTTTTTTGTTATAARTGTGTTAAAAGTTACAAATATACTGATCACGCCTGAAATCACTGATGGAACCAGTCCAGTTTTCAGYTCACATGTCCAGTGTTTTCACATCCAGTGTTCTTGTTTCTTCCAGTAAAAACATGGTTCCTAGTTCAGTCCATCTCGAGTGGGGGAAGGAAGCAGCGTGGGGACACCTAGTGGTGGGAGATGAGGGTTGCTTTATAAAATCCACCACACACTTGACCTGTTTCGTTAAAAGCAAAAAAAAATCAGTTCATTTAAATATATCACAAGTCTCTTAAAATGGCACATCGTTTCTGTATCTGTTTATCATGAACAGAGTTTTGTCCACGGCTGATGTGACGAGTGACTATTGAAGGATGAGATAAACTTTTCACAAACTTAATCTAGAAGTGAATAAATAAACCCAATTTACAGCTATAAACAGAAAAATAAATAGTAAATTCTTTAGGGGAAAATTACAGGATGGGAATAAACCAGGAAAATGAAGGGCAGCATTCTATCGTCCAACCACTTGTTTTGGTTTTGACTCGCGAGGTTGGACACCTCGGACGGTTAGATGTGGAGCTCCGCCGCTGAGAACCGCAGAGGAGGCGTCCCTCAGGATTTAGATCAGGGACCTCATGGCTTTCTGTTCCTCGAGATGCCACGTGGCGTGGCGCTACAGGGAGACGGGAGGCAGCCCGGAGACTCCCTTCAAACCATGGTGTTTTCTTTCTGCCGCTGCTCCAGATCTTTCTTCCGTAGCTTCTCGCGCCGTTTCTCCGCTTTCTCCCGGTTCTGCTTGGCCTTCTCCATCAGAACCTTAAGYTCTTTGATCTTTTTCTTCATCAGCGTTCGTTCCTGGGAGGAAGTGACTCCAAGCGCCTGAAACAAATGAACATGCACAATCACACTTCTTGCACTTCAAACTTTATACATACTTTGTGTTTGATGGATTGTTTCTTTGTTGTAATAAAGTTGGCGYTAAATCTTACAGCACCTGATTGGCAGCATCTGAAAGTACCAGAAGCTCAAAGCAACCAACAATCAGRTGTTTGGCAGAGATTTGGCAAGTTTTTCATGTACGCAACCCACATACTCAGATCTACGGCTCATCCCACAAATGCATGTTCCTTACAAATGTGGCACCATTTAAAAGGGAAATTAACAGGCTTTCCAACAGGATACGGTTATTAAAAAGAAGCATTGTTACAACAGAGAATCTAATAAACAWATATATCCTAAGTTTATAAATAGTTTTTTTGCTTTCTTGCTTAACATAGTATATACAAATTATCTATTTAAAAAATTGAACAAATGCTTTAAAAATTAATTAAATATTCCATTCCACTGCCTAAATCTTAATTATCCACAATTTTATTAATATTGCAGTGGTACGTTACTAAAAACTGTGAATTAGACATAAAAAAGTAAAGTTACCTTCAGCTCAGAGCTTTCCAGCAGCAGCAGCTGCTCTCCATCAATGTTTTTGGCAGTGAATTCTGGGATATGGTGTTCTAAATTAAGGCCCGAGAGCCAGAGCGCCACCTGCTGTGCAGTCCACTCTGTGGCGCTGCGGTTCGGCCACTGATGCTGCTTCGCCGATGGCGCCTCGTCTAAGACCTGAACGTTTGTGAGAAAGGACAGCGAGACTAAGAAACGCAGATTCTGGCTCAATGTCTGTCAAACTGAAGCAAAGCTTTTTTCTGTGTTTGCTAGGGTTAATTAGCTGTGGCAGCCATCTTGAATTGGTAATCAGTGGTAGACGTACATCCAGTGATTCCTTTCTGAGAGTTTCAGGAAAATATTTTATGAACCACTGAGATTTTAATAACAGACAAACACAGGCTCAGACACAGCAGCTAAAACACAGCCACAGATTTAATGTGCCAAACTAAACCAAATAAGATGAAACACAAGCAGATAAAAAGACAATAAAAGTCAGAAAAATATCTAACAACAAAACATTTCTCTAATTTGCTTTAAAGATTGGGCTTTTTTGTTTTGTTTTGTACTTTTCTGAAAAAGTACTCACCTGTACTGCTTTTTGATTTTTCTGTTTTGTGAAAAGTTTCTTTTTTGTTGTTTTGTCAAATGCTGGTTTAGTTTTATTGTGGTTTTTTTTTTATCTGCTCTCTGTTATCTGGAAAGTTGCAGAAACTCTAAGGCTGTAACGACTACACACAAACACAAACACATGCAGAGACAAGCACTAGTCCCCTGAAGGCCGGCAGCCTGGGTCTCACCTCATCGTCAATCATATCCAGACTCTGAACGCAGCGCAGAAAACACAGAGGGAGGGGTTTGTTAACAGAGCAGGAAAAAAAAACTATTTTAATTCAACCCATCTGAACATTAAGTGAGCTAGAAAAAACTAAGATAATATATTTCCTGGAGATGTTTTACCTGTTAGAGAAATCCACAAAATAACTAGTGAGARGAGGTTTTTATGTGCAGTTTCTCTAAATGAAACAACGAAATACCCGCACCTCGTTTGAGGACAGCACCGGGGTGCGTGAGCGTCCCGACATCGTGGCGGCGCTGATCAGCCCGCTGATCTCCACCGAGCTGCTGCTGCTGCTGCTGCTGCAGGCGCTCAGATCGGCACTCGGAGTCGGCGCCTGAGGAGTCGAGATCACACTCGGGTGAGAGTCCCGTTGGGTCGACTTCGAGACAGAATGTTGTTGATTAGATGGAGCGGAAACAGGATTTTGAAAAAAAGAAGAAAAAAAAACACTAAAAACTACAGTGGAGGAATTGAATCAAAGCTGTTGGAGCCATCCCTCATTTTTAAGATGCTCCATTACAGCAACAAGCTCAATGTGAAAAATGATTAGATGGATTTAAAAATCTTTGCGTCTTTATGAGCGTGAGCCAGTGTGGACGTCAAGTTATTTATGTCTTTAAAATCCAATATCTGTCCTCCAACTTTCAGAGCCGATAGCTGCTGAGAGGCATAACGGTGAGAAATGAGCGCGCGGAGCCCTGTGTCATCATTAGAGGAAGGTTGAAGGGTTGTTTTCGGCTCGCGGTGAAGCAGTTTTTTTTTCACCAAAGACTTGTGGACTTTCCTCTCCTGCACCTCTCGTTGCTCCTAAATGGAAACCAGATCTCAAAATGTAATAAAAAGATTTTGTCTACAGCAGCTTTTTTTTTTTTAATTTAGAGTCAGACTAATCTTCCGGGCTCAGGCTCTCGAATCATCACCTAAAAGCTTCATAGAACTTATTGCTGTGCATAAAATCTGCTCTGAATTAAGCTCATCCTCCGAGAGAGAGGGAGAGAGAGAGAGAGGATCAAAGTAATAATCTCTTTTTGTATCCTATGTTAACCATATCTGATATTATATTGGATTAAAAATAGTTTGACTGTAAGAAACGCCTATGTTAACACCTTTAATATTTCTAGTTCAAGATATAAGAACATGAGGGGCYCTTTCAAACAAAGCTCTTCAACAAATGTTGATTTAAGGCTTGAAAACTAATGAAAAAAAAAGATCATTGTGCAGAYATAATCCAAATCACATGAAATATTTACAGTAATATTGATGTAATCTTTGATTTCTTTCAGTTAAAGCAACAGTTCAGTGCAGTTCTGTGGATAGGTTATGAACAAATAACATCTTACCTGTTGTAGATAACTGTTTGAATGAGTAATTCTGACTGAATGTCCTGATGCATCTCAGTAATCCAGGTAAAAAATCAAAAAGAAAAAAATTGTG